>NW_020439155.1:38721-40347 GCF_000699045.2 Agrilus planipennis | reverse complement strand
CTAGATTAGATTACTGTTCGCAAATAGTTAAGGATGTGGGCTGTTCTAGTTTTAGGGAAATGCGAAGTTTAGCTCAGGATAGGAAAGAGTGGAGGTACGTGTCCAACCAGTCTTAGGACTGATGACCTTATGATGATGATGGTATTTATATAAATTTCCCTATAAAACGCCGTAATTTCAAAAGGTGATGCCACCCTTTGATGATTGCATGTAATTAAAGGAGTGAAAATTGCCAGGCCTGCTGAGTTTGCAATAGATCTATTAATTTTTCATAGAGCGTATTGATTTCAAGTGTGAACTATTGACCTACTGAAATATCTTGTTGATTTTCTGACAAACATGTATTAATAAAACCGTAAACTTATGTCTATGATGATTCTTTTATTTTTTATGTATTTATTTGGACTTATTTGTTACTTACTTGACTTACTTGTTTGTTATTTTCCTTTTTTTTTGTAACTGGCATCAGCTTTCTCACACACAGACTTATGTATCCAATAAAATCCCGAGTTATCATACTTTGTTTTATGATTTCTACTGAACTTTTTATTGCACATAGATATACTAAACGGACAAAAATTTAACTGGCAACGCTGTCAAGCAGAGGAAACTTAGACGGTCTGCGGTTCACAATGTAAATGTAAACAACAGCAGCAAGCACAGATAACAGCAAGTTTCAGTTTTCATCTTATCGTTAGGATTTGTTTGTCGTCGTTTTGAATTTAAGTTTGTGTTTACATCTTTTTATACTAACAATACGCCATACGTGCGTGAAATAAGATACTGTTTTTATAAATAAGTCGAACCTTTATTGGTCCATTCGGTTTATTATTTTTGCTACAATTTTACCCCTGGCATGAAGCGAATTGACCCTTGATGTTTTAAAGTGCATACACAAGTTGTAGTTGTATCGTATTAGCAGCAGCAAGTTTTTTTATTTCAGTTCCTGGGCCTGATTGTCCATGGACTGGGTGTACACTCATGGGCATTTAAGGACGTTCCCAAAGACCAGTGGTTCTCAACCTACGAATACGATTTCCCTATATAAGTTACCCACTTGCACTGTAAGAATTAGTTGACCAGCACTACGCTCTTTTGCCCCACCACCCATGCACATAAGCGAAAAAATTGACCTACTGCGTCGCTTTACTCGACTTGACAACGTCTCATATTTGTATCGTCTCGAACTGATGAAGGTGAAAAGATATCATTACTAAAGTGATACAATTTTTAAGAAAAAAAAAGCCAAATAATTTATTTGTTAGTCTCGGTAATATAAATATACTTATGTAGGGATTTAATTTGATAGCATAAACGTTACTCAAAATCGTAGTGTCCTTTTTTCTTATTTATTTACAAGTATATACAGAGCTGATATTTACAAGAAAACATACGCGATCCTCGAACAACCTTCTTCTTTTCAATCTGAACAACGACTTCCTTAACATCAATCACCAACTTCCAAACGCGCTACCTGCTACCCCCATGGGTAGAGTACCATAAAACTATAAATCGTTGTTCGAGCATTCGCTGTCTTTATTCATAACATTTTAAGTAATATCTTATTTTCTATTAGTACCTAACTTGACTTTATTAATTAATTCTACACGCTCCCGATACCACATA
>NW_020439155.1:0-38621 GCF_000699045.2 Agrilus planipennis | reverse complement strand
TTGTATGGAAATTATTTATGTGAATATTATCTGCCTATTCTCGAAATTTAAAAAAAAATTGTAAGAAAATTAAACTTGTTAGACACTAAAACCTACATGAATTAGTATGAAATGTATAAATTAACATACGTTCAAATAGAAATTTAAAATGCTAATATTTTTCAATGTTAGTACCGCAAAACGGGTGGAAATTTTTCGTATGCGTTCAGAATATAGGCAGGAATTTACAATTAAATTTTAAAGATTATCGTAAGAAAAATTTTTTTTTGAGAACGTCCTTAAGGAAATGCTTTTCATGCGGTAAGGTATCAACCCATAGTTACTATCGCCTTTTAATTTCTGACTTTTCTTCTAATTGTTGAAATATGGAGTCGGTCGGTAATATAGGAGTAATTTGACGATGTATTTTGGTTAAATAGCCCAAAAGAAGACGAAAGTGGACAATAAAATTTTTCGATATTTCGCTTTGTTTTCGAATTTTAAAATTAAAATTTTATTTTTAATTTTATATAAAGTATTGTTTTGAATACCGAAAATGTCGGCAGAGTATCCCATTGTTAGCGCGATTTCGAACCGTCCACGATCGATGACGTTTTCCATATCGGAAAATTTTGGTAGTTCCCGAGGACCACAGGTGACGACAGCGGTGTTCGGGCCAGGGGGCATTCGCAAACACATTTCATTTCGCCATTTCTTCCTACTACAAATGCCAATAGCAGGTTTCTGGGTCAATGAGATGTTGTTTGGGCTCAAGGTTTTTTACAAACTAATTTTCCTTTATGGCACTATGATCTGAGATCCAGAGCAATGGTTTGGATCGCTGCTCTGTTAAAGGTTTGGCCACAGTCCTTTAATAGTTTAGACTTTTAACATCTAAAGCATTTTTGCAATTATTGCATATGTGTCCGGTGGTGTTGCTGACCAAAGCCGCCCAGGTGCATCAAGTAAGGATTGGTTCTGCGTTCTTAGATTCATCGGTATAATACGGACCAGCGTCAAACGGGATGGAGATCTTTCCCGACGGCCAGTCTTCCTTAGAATGAAGGCTGATCCTGCACTTATGAAATTGAAAGAGTTTTTGTGCGGTTGGAGGGCATCTCAAGGATAGCTCATATGACAACACATCCTTGGAAAGCTAGCTCAATGGGTCTTACTTTTCCCTCCTTTCTGGCAATGTTATTAATTCTGTAAAGGGCCACATTGAGGATCACATTGAATGACCATGTAAGACCCCCCCTCCTCGAGTTGCAGTAGAGGTAGACCTTATCATCTCGGTGGTGCTTCTCAACACCAAGACCCTCAATTTTTCTAACTCCCTGTTTGATGTAAAAAGAGCAGTCCTGTAGCATAGGTTAGCCTCAAAAATTCACCTTATTGTAGTTAGTTTAAACCCCCAGTATTTTCCAATGACAATTTAGTTCGTTAGAGGCAGACTATGAGCTACACATACATATATAATATAGTTATTATATATTTGTTTTTTAGAGTTCTTATTTCACGAGCTCATATCATTATAATCATAAGGGTTTCAGCCTTAAGATCAGTTGGGCATGCACCTCCCTTCTTTCCATCTTGAGCTAATCTTTGCAAAACTAGAGCAACCTAATATGTCAATCTCTAACTATTTGTTAAGTTTAAGAAGATTAGATCGTGTCCTGAGCCATCCTAGTAAAATATTGCTGAAAGAGGTTTCCTAAATAGACCATAAGTATACGTGACACGTCTTTTTTTATTTTAAGCAGTAGTAATTAGAAGTTATTTTTCTTCCTTACGAAACCTTCGGCGCGCGAGTCCAATTTGCACGTGGTCGTTTTTATTGACTGTCGTTGTAGTGACTAGAACTTGTAAAAATTACCCGACTTGCTAGATTATACAGTCAGAAAACGACAGAACTATGTAACAACCTTACACTAATGTTCTATGTAGAACAATTCAGATTCCGCGAAGTTATCGCTATAAAATTTACATTTTAATCCACTTAAAATGCTGACCGTTGTACGTATTTACTACTAGTGGAGCGCTTTCGACTGGCTCATTTTTTACAACTGACTACGACAAACTGGACTATTAAAATTCCAAATGCATTTTCAAATATTCATTGCCAAGGAAGAATTACGTTATAGTATAGCAGGTATATTATCTATCTGACTAACTCGCCAACTATTTGGCATGATTGAAAAACATTCACATCAAAAATAAACAACAGCATTTTGTGATATATCTGTAGTTACAGGCGCGGCGGTAGATATTATTGAAGTTGAATTGCTATCTTGGCGTTTATTGTTTTAACTCAATTTATTCATAGTTAAAAATCCACCAAATATTGAGTATGTATTGTAGGCAGGATGCTTAAAAATAAACGAAGTTAGAATATAATGTTTTGTGCTTGTGTAAATAAAAACATTAATTTTTGGACGTAATACGTACAAATGTTCAAAAAATAGGTAGCCTCGAATTTTGTTATTTTAATTTGAGGGCGATAACCTATCTTATCCTAAATTAAAAATTACAGATAAAAATTAATTTAACATAAACAACAAAAAAAAATACAACGTGTAATTATACAACACGCTACTGAAGTGAAATTGCTTCAAACACACAAACATACCGGGATAGGGGTTAAGGAATTGGTTTAATGGTATTATTTGTACACTATGAATTTAAATTTTACACTATACATGCCGGAGTGGTCTGTAACGAACGTTGCATTGAAGCGCGCTCACGGCTCGAGCGATCCCCACTACGAAATCGACTACGTGGCCGAGTAGAGGGGGGACATCCGTTGCATGATTTCGTTACATAGTTATTGGGGCATTAGTACTTTTTCTTTAACTGAAAAAAAACCACTAGTTTTTTGATTCCAGCTACTCGGATTTGAATCCGCCGAGTCTAGGTAGATATACTCAAATTCGATACTCTGTTATTCAAGACTCGACGACGAGTCTCAATCTCAACCACAATTTTAAGTGATAAAAAACACATGTTTACAAGATTACCCCACGTTCACCAATGCTTTGCGTCATAAGGTGAGCTACGGTTGCCAGAATGTATAACAGGACAAAAAATTTGTATACTATAGTCATCTTATGTATTCTGCTTGTATAGCAGATTGTTTTGTGTAGTTACGATGCATTAATAGAAATGAAAATTTAAACTTGGCAGAATCAAAATATCGCTTTTACATCAGTTCACAATAAAACTAATAAAACTGAACGTGGATATCGATCCTTCAACTGTTCGATTTATGGGAGGTATGAAGGTTAGTCTATTGAGGATTACAAGAATAAGGACCCCGAGCGGCATGACCAAGCTAAAGCAGGAGTGACCAACCGAAATGATCATGCAGGCCACTTTGGAAATAAATCATAACTCTAAACTCCACATTAGATTTAGACTCACTGTAGACATTTCTTTTAACTCACAACCGAACCTCATTAATAATCAGATAATATTTGTTATATTTTTACAAGATTATTTTTTTTAAATAATTTCTCATAATTTCGACAGTTAATTTTCAATATACGGATGCACAAATGATCTATTCTATTTTAATTTTTGGTTTTACTACTTTGGCCATTACAAAATAACTAAATACGGCCTAGAGGTTTAAGACCATTGCTTAACATTCGGGAGGATTTGTGCATTCGTCTGCCTTGGTCCAAGTTTTTCTATGGTTTCCTTGCATCATTTAGCCAAATAATACGTAATATTAATTTCCAAGATTCCTAAAAGGAGACTGAAGACGACCTTCCGGCGTCATCCGGAGGGACTTCCCATCCACCAGTATTAGACTAGTAGTTGGTCGGAACAACCGAATTTTTTTTAAAGTCGATGATTGTCATTCTTATTTACTTATTTTACTACTCATTTACATTTTTCACTTATCAGCAGGGGCGCAACAAGGGAGGGGGGTCCACGGGTGTCCAGGCACCCACTCGATTGGGTTGGGTATTCACTCGATTTGGGTTGGGCACCCAGTCAAGATAATAACTCGTTTCAAACAGTTCAAGTTCGTAAATGAACAGCCGAAATGATCTTTTTTTTTTAGTTATTTATAGTATTATGATGAGAGCAGCCGAACTTGATTTTTTTGATTTTCCAATTATTTCCATTAATGACCTTTTTTATGATGAGAACTTTTTTTGGTGAGCACCCATTAAAATTGTAACGTTGTTGCGCCCGTGCTTATCAGTCTTACTTTCTTACTCTTGCGCCCTCAGCAAGATAAGGCATTTAAGTAAATTTGGTATTTTTCAGTAAGCTGGGCGCAAATGTTGCAAATTCTGAGGAACGACTGCGAATGATGACGAGAAGTTCCTTGATGTTTTTTATTTCTCCATTTGGCACTGCCCCAAAGTCGTTTGATTTTCTGAGTGATTACACCAGTAGTATCGGGATCAACAAAATTGTACTTGTGATTAACCTTGAAATGGTGTAGACTAGCTACTTCCATTTAAGTTGTGCAGTAGCCCTTCCAGGAATCGGAATAGACGATTGATTTTTTTTCGATATGACT
Organism: Agrilus planipennis; assembly: GCF_000699045.2. Lineage (NCBI taxonomy): Eukaryota > Metazoa > Arthropoda > Insecta > Coleoptera > Buprestidae > Agrilus > Agrilus planipennis. The sequence goes on along the minus strand of NW_020439155.1, from coordinate 34,105 downwards.
TAATATCGCACCTAACAGTACTGGTAAAGAACGATTTGTAACTTTAACTAGAAACCATTCGTCCGTTTCGCGGCAAACGCCACCAAATATTCACTGTTGTGGAAGGATTCGACGGGCATTGTTCTTTCGTTTTGTAAATAAGCTCTAGTCTATCTCAACCATCTTTTTAGGATTTTTTGTATACAATTTTTTTACTTTTTGCTTTATAATAATCTCCTAACATTATTCAAACATATCAGCCAGCCTATGGCGGGCAAGAGCATTAAGGACACTCCAGTCTATTATAAATCTAAGTAACCGAAGCTTCATAATGAGCATGACTACAACCGATAATATAGTATTATTACGGCAAATGTACTATCCGTGCAAGCATGACCTAAAAGAGCACATTTATACGATGAAGATGTCATTGAAAATCATCAGGGGTGGGGGGTTAATCTAGACCATTTACATTCCCCTTATGGTTTGGCTGAATTCTACATTATTTGAATATTTTTTTGTTTGCGCCCGTCTAACGGAAAAGTAGCGTAAATTTTTGTATTTGGATAACGCCACTTATGGACTGAACTGAAACACATATTTCTCCCAAACTCTCCCCGATATCCACATTTACGTCATATTTATGAAAAGTTTACTATTCGTATCATCATGATATGTGTAAAGGTTGCTCACCTTGTGAACGCAAAAAATTTGAAACATATTGTCTGCATTTCGTGAATCATACGAATACTAAACACGGAGACAACTTTTCGTAAATTGAATTACATTCGTTATTTACATAAATTAAACATCCCATTTAAGACACTGAAATGAAGAAACCTATGAGGCACATATGAAGGCAAGACTTACTCTATTGCAAGCAGCAATGTTTTTCATCATATTTAGATAAATTTTAACTCATGATATGATGGTAAATAATTGACGGTAAAAAAATTGATAGGTATAACTATAGTTACGACGTACCGATTGATATGTGCGAAAACGAAGCTAATACTGTACATAGACCGCTCCATATACAGGCCGAGAACGCTTGCAAGGACTATACATATCATCATCATAGGGTCGTCAGTCCTGAGACTGGTTGGACACGTACCTCCACTCTTTCCTATCCTGAGCTAAACTTCGCATTTCACTAAAACTAGAACAACCTACATCCTTAACTATTTGCGAACAGTAATCTAACTTAGGTCTACCTCTACCCCTCCTAACTCCTGTTTCTGCCTCTAATATGTCTCTGACTAGACCTTCATGCCTGAGAAGGTGTCCTACCAACCTATCTCGCCTATTTCTTAATGACTTCCACAGAGTCCTCTGTTCTCCTATTCTTTCTAATACCTCTTCATTTCTAACCTTTTCTATCCACGGTATCCTCATCATTCGCCTATAACACCACATTCGAAGGCTTCTAACCTTTTCTTTTCCGCCGGGCCCACTTTCTATGTTTCGCACCCGTACACCGTAACATACCCAACATACACCTTTAACAACCTTTTTCGAATTTCTAAATTAACCGTTCGCGAGCATAGAAGTGACTTCTTTTTATTAAAGGCGCTATCCTCTGCTTTATATCTACTACTACCTACCTACTATACATATACATATAATTAATATGCGGAAACGATTTCGAGTTTGAAGCTTCAAGTTACTGAGAAATTTCAATCGAATTCGTTTACGAATACATGGGCACCACACAAAGGTGCCCGCATTCTCCATTGTATTGTCAGATGGTTCGCTTCTGTAACACGTACTGATCGAAATTCAATAGATGTTTACAAACATATAACAGCAATTATTTTGCGCCGTTACACGTGTAACAACCTTTTATATTTGTCTTTTTCTGTAGTGACAAAAATTCCTTTCAGAAAATTGATACACAGGTACACATTGACAATGGTATACTACTGAAAACGTAAAATAAAGATAGGTTCTCCAATTAGCTTTTTGTGTCAAAGCAATGTATTGTTAACTTTGGGAAACGTGTTATGTATGTAGATTGGCGATTCTTAAACTGTTTTTGGTTACATACTTGAAAAAACTCTAATCATCCCCCAATCGGCGTACAAAAAATTTGACGAATGGAGAACAGAGGACTCTATGGAAGTCAATAAGAGAAAGGTTGGTAAAGGTCTAGAGTCTAGAAGATAGGGTGGGGCGGGATCGAAAGAGGAGGTCTTCCCTACCACTGTACCATAACAAGTTCGTGGCGGTCTCATCCCCATAAAAAGTTATGGGAGTTAGATGATGGCCCAAGGGTGGGGTGGATCGAAAGAGGGTGCTCACTTGAATAAAACCTCATTGCGATTTTTTATTACATCTAGTTTACATCCATCAAAGCTCAGCATTTATTTCTGTTACACCCTGTAGATAACGTTTTGCCACGATCAGCAACACCTCCTCAGGGGTAAATCATAACGTTTGAAGTTATTATAAAATCCGTTTAAAGTTTGGTGCTTGTTGGGATAAGTCTTCATGGGCGACGAACAAGATAATTGTATTGACGTTCCTTTGTTAAATAAATCGTGACATAGTCGAGACAGAAGCGTTAAATCCACTCTATAAAATGAAATTAAATATCGTGATGATAAATTCGTTGCGACGAATACCAGTTTTAGCAATTTGCCTTTTACTTTTTCGTACTCTTCTTCTTCGTTACGATTGACCGGCTCGTTTACGTTCGATACACATTACACACTACGGTTCCGACATAAATCCGTTTTTATTAACTTCATCTCGCTTTAAAATTTTTGTTATCGATAAGACTTATCGTCATTTTGGATTCAATAATTACATTAGTGTATTTAAATTTATTAAATCATTCATTATTTAAAATTATTAAAACACATAAATAAATATCGGTCTAATTCATACTTGTACTATAACAGAAATAAGTGCCGAAATTTGAAGTAAATGCAATAAAGAATAAACAATCGTATGGTGAGTTCTGTAGCCGGATTTTGATTATTTTTTTTTTTAAGAAAATCAATAATTTACAATCCGAAGCCGGTCCTGAGCGTGAATTGGCAATATAGATGTCTAATATTGTATAGCCTAGTGCGATAAAAACTACGCCGCCACATGGATGGAGATGTAAATATTGCCGACTATAGAGTATAGAACGTCAAGATATACAAAAAATATAAACAATTTAGTACTACACAGAATGTTGAGATTAAATAAATTAAATAAGTATATTATAGGCAGCATTATGCACATGTAAGAACACAAAAGAAGAAAAAAATGTAAGTTACGTAAACATTAATCGGTAAATTTACACACTACTGAGGTATTGCCAAGTTACGGTATTTCTTTTGCGGGTGATTACAGAAAAGTCAAATAAGATGGCAAAAATTTCGCACCACATATTTACCGAAAACGGTTCTTGAAATCGCGAAGAATGTACGAGTTTGTGTTGCACCCCACCAATAGTGATTATTATTATTCAACATTCAGTCCCACGTGTAGCAAAGTCTGTAAACAGCATCCTATGGAAGAAAGTAGGCATGCAGTCCCTGGTTTTCTTTCGAAACCACACAAATTCACTCGCTGTTAAAAATCAGCTTTAAGCAAGGCTTGCACTCGCTGCAAATGACGAGTATGCAGTAACTGTTCTACAGTGACTGACCTACACTAATGTTGTATTGCTGAATTAGTTTATTGAACCGCACAAGGTTTAAACGAAACAGAATAAACGGCTATTATAAATTAGCTGTTAACATAAACACAATGAATCATATTTAATCTAACAAATAAACAACACATGAGCGAAAAACAAAACAAAACAAGTACTACGCTGATGTCAGTAATCGCAAGCTGATTGAGTACAGCGTTGCAGGTCGTATTTATGGACCAGGACCGGAATTGAATTTACCTGTACCTTCAACGACGGTGTTTCAAAACCGGTGAATATTCGGACACACGAACTTCACTTAATTTTCATGTTTTATGGTGCTTTATCACCTCCTGGAAGTTCGGCACGTATTACTGTTACGGAGGAGGGACCCATGACAGCAGTGAGACAGATATTTATAAAAAAAGATAACTACATCTCGAAAATACATTTTTTGGTTTTAGTTGTTTTTAAATTGAGCATTGCAAACATCTCAAAAACTCCTAATGATTGGGCCAACATATATACAGTAGAATCCGCTTATGATAACATCGAAGGGAAATGACAAACATGTCATACTAAGCGGGCGTCATACAAAGCGTAGTCTTAGAAAATAAACAACTTTCTATTTTGGATAGTTATTTAGTTTAATAGAGAGAAAAACTACAAATTGTATATATTTATTAACAGAAAAATAAAAATAACGATGAATTTTAATATCAATATACATAAGAAGGGTCAGAAAAATAAGCGAAAATGTTATTATTAATCATTTGGGTCACTATAGCCGGATATGATTTCTTGAGAATCGGTAATAATAAACGATACGTCATTTTAAACGTTCTTATAGAGAATTTATTTATAAAAATCAAACTTAACACTGCCATTACTTCAATTAAGCGGTTGGTCAATATAGGCGGAGTCATAATAAACGAATTCCACTGTATTACAAGTATTCGGGCGTGAGACATGACGTCACGAATTTGGAATGTCACTAAAGAAAAAGGGGATACACTCCAATCGAAACACCAATAATTGCTTTTCTGCATTTTACTCCTCAACTAATCGAACGCGCCACGTAATAAGTTTTACTTTTAAATAAAAGCGTCGGACCAGTAGTGTGTATCGGACCTTACTAAATATTTGCTTGCTTGCTGGCTGTATCGTCCGTGTGCCGTACACTGTATTATGTATCCCATATTGTAAATGTTTTATAGCCACCAGTTTGGCGTTCGCAAATTGAGCCTATTAAAGGCGCATCTTGACATTTAATACTTTTTGAATTCTGAACGTGCACGTATGTATGTGTTTGTAGAACGACTTAATTGTACAAACGAATATTTTGAATGGTTTCCTTTATAAGGAAGCGCGGAGAACTTATTAATAATGACGGTAGTTCCAGACGTTACAGTCTTTAGGAAATTGAGATTGCTTCGCACAAATTATTCCTTGAGAATATCTATTGCTTTTTGAAATCATAAGCAAAATTGAAATTCCTCATTAAGTTCTACGAAATTTTCATTTCCATTAGGCAGTGGAACTGATTTTATCGTAAGAAAGATTAATCTTATGGGATTTGCTATCTTCTAACAAAAGTGCTTCTCCGTTTACATCTGGAAACAAAGCTGTGATACTACGTCTAAGGGATCATTCAAGCATTTACTTGGGAGATAGGTAGTTGAAAAAGCCCATCTAAGATTCTATTTAATTCAAGATAGGTATTACAATAAAACCAATCTATTTCTTTTTTATAGACGCACAGAATGAATAGGTATGTTTAATACTTAGTTTTTATATAATAAATATTAAAATCCAATAACAAAATTTAACCTTTTATAAACACTTTTACAAGTGATAAAAAGCTTTACCTAATGTTTAAAATTTATGGTCTATTTTGTTGTTAAACTTTTCAGCAGCTTCACTAAATCAAATTTGGCAGAAGTGAAGAAATTTATTTTGCACAAAAAGGTACACACCAGTCACATCTGAAACTGTAAATTACCAACGAAAAAAATTAGGGATAAATATTAAAAATCATTTGAATAATAAAAAAATTTCATTAGGTTTTTTTACTGTTAAATACAAAATGGTAATTTTTAGCAGAACTTTGTATATTTTTTATCAAAACAGAATTTTTGGTGTTTGTGTTAAAAAATAGATGCGTCAGCAATCTTGTCTTTGTTTCTTTCCAGCGAATCGTTTGTGTCACGCACAAACCCCTATTTAGCTGCATGATCCAATGCAGGAATGCGATAATAACCGTAACGGAAATTATCGGATATCAGAAATAAACATCTATCCGAAACCGGAACTGAATCTGATAAGTTACGAATAGCGGCGGAGTCTAAAAGACATGTGGTTAGGTTCTGCGAAGGTCTTCGACGGCAACCATCTTTGTTAATTTTATTATCGATGCTCTTCAACTGTATGCAGGTTATAGGAATTTCATAGCTCGAGGCAGAGTCATACCTTGTTGGGTTTTTCCCCTTACTGGCTTCTGGCTCGTATTCTTTTGTTGCATATCAGGTATTGGTGGTGGCATCAGAACAATTTTTGATTTTGTCTCGTAATTTAGTATTAGTTACGTTTTGTCCTTCGTGTTGTGTTAACTTGCGTTTTTAATTCATATTTTCTTCGTTGTGTCTGTAGTTGTAATCCGTTATCTCATATCTCTGTAAGTGAAACTATCCAAAACTGTCGAATAATCCAAATAATTTCATGTCCGTAAATATCCCCAAGCGGCTTCTTCGCCGAACTCTGGGAAAAATGTTTTATTAGCCGTGATGGTGCCGTGTATGAGCAGATTCTACGCCGTGGTCCATTGTGTATCGTCTATCCCAGAGCCGGGCAAACTCGGCTCTTTTGCCTTCTGAGTGCTCCTCAAGGTTAACCAAGTAGATCCTTATTGATCCTGCGAGTGCGAGTGAGATGATTCTTTCCTTTTCTTATCCCTTCCATTTCGTAGGTAAGTCCCATCTTCCATAGCCCAATAGTTTTGCGAACGTAGTAACGAAAATTTTCGTAGGTACTTTTTAAGTTGCGAGAGTGGCTTCGCTAGTCTACGGGATGAAGGGGCTTGATATGGGAGTGGAAGGGAGAAGAAAAAGACAAAAAATTATTTATTACTGCTTACTCTCTCGTGCTCATTGAAGGGTATAGGGTGACTCAAACAAAGCTCATGTAGCGGCTCCTGCGAAGTTAAAGTTTGCCCGGCTCTGGTCTATCCGACTATTAATCGCAATAAGGATTTACAGCGAATATTCGTATCGGGAACAAGGCCGTTTCTTAGTATTACGTAACGCTGTTAGGGTGTTAAGGGATGTCTCGTACAACGTTACGCTGCGTTACAAGGGGGGAAGCCAAGTAACCTGTTACGTAACATTATGTTTTTGTTAAAAAACTAAGATAGAACAATAAATTTATTGACAGAGATTCCTGGAAGGTTGCGCCTTGTTTGGGATTTAATTAAAAAGCATTTTGGTCCACGAGAAATGTTATAAAAGAAATGAGACAATACATATTTTTAAAGAGTAGGGATATAAAGCAGAGGATAGCGGAGGGTCGAGTCGCCTTCAATAAAAAGAAGTTACTTGTTCTATGCTCGCGAACAGTAAACTTAGAAATTCGAAAAAGGTTGTTAAAGGTGTATGTTTGGAGCGCGGCGTTATACGTGTGCGAAACAAGGAAAATGGGCGCGGCGGAAAAAAGTTAGAAGCGTTCGCAATGTGTGTTAGGCAAGATAGGTTGGTAGGACACCTAGGACATATTAGAGGCAGAAACGGGAGTAAGGAGGGGCAGAGTTAGACCTAGATTAGATTGCTCTTCAAGTTAAGGATGTGGGTTGTTGTTAGACCGAGCGGCATGGCCTAGAGGTCTAGACCATTGCTTAGCATTCGGGAGGACGCCGGTTCGATTCCGGGTCCGTCTGCCTTGGTCCAAGTTTTTCTGTGGTTTCCTTGGATCACTTAGATAAATGCTGAGGCAGTAATATTCCACAGATAATCTTTCACTCCCTTCTGTCTTCATTTCGTCCGTCTCATCTTTCTCACCCGAACCACCACCCACCCATTCCCACGATTCCTGAAAGCAGGCTGAAGAGGGCCTTCCGCCCTACCTTCCGGCATAGTCCGGAGGGACTGGCCGCCCACCAGCATTTCTGGCTGATGGGAATGAAACACCCAAAAGTTAAGTTTTCTAGTTTTAGGGAAATGTGAAGATTAGCTCCAGATAGGAATGAGTGGAGATGCGTGTCCAACCAGTCTTAGGACTGACGTCCTTACGATGATGATGATGAAAGGAGATACAAAGACATGTGGTACATAATTTTTAAAACACTGCGCTCACTTCTATGGTTCTTCTATTCCTCGGTGAATAAAGGGGAAAACGAAATATTAAGTGGTCAATTTCACGCAGCAAATCAATTTATCGCCGAGAAAATCTTAACAACACCGCTCGTATGAGCTGACAAACCCCCTGTGCTTTTGTAAAAAGGAAATTGGAAACTGTACGCTCAGATAACGTTCACACCGTCGGAAAATAACTTTCGTCGCTCCAATTCTCCTCGACACACATCTGACGAAGAGAACAGAATAGGACGAGAATATTATCGTCATGAGTACTTCGGATTGGCCAGCTCAGTTTATATGTATGTACGTAAGTCTCAAATCGCCACGGGATTTTGATACATTCGTAATGTGGTCGACCACGATCAGCGCACACGTGTATAAATTGTACAGCACATACATAGGATAAAACTAGAACGAACTTGACGCTTAAATGTGTCAGTGGGACGCACCGTATCACAGTTTGTATTAAAACAAAGACGCTGTCCATCACACCGAGTAAAGCAATAGGGGTGATGCTGTAGTTAAGCAATTTATTTAATATTGACTCTTATAAATACACATAGGGCGTACGATTGGTATCGTTTATGCGATACTTTCACGTTAATGTAGAATCGTTCAAATAATGAACCATTTCAAAAAATATGGAAATTGGAAATACGTCTTTACTGCAGTTGCAACGATTATATACGGGAAATTTTATATACCTCCTGTTTCTTGTTGAGGTTCGATTAAAATAATATATCTTTTCTCAACGGGTGTACTGCTGTACCACATGTATATCTAAATATCTGATCGAAGGACCACCGTATAAATAAGACACGGAACTGTAAAATGTATATGTACATTTATTTGTTTGTTCTCAGCTGAGTCTACTTTAGACTCTGAAAACTCAAAGTGGGGTTTTTAGTTGAAATGTATTTAACGAATGTTTTTGAACGAATCGAATCTTCGACTGCCTGTTTTTTGATAAATTTTAATATTTATGTTACCCTTCTGATGGAAGGGGCAGGAACCAGAATTGTGTGTACTATCACACACACAAACAAATTATGCCTGGTCCTAAGAAATTCAATAGAGCTATAAACTGGGTATTTATAATATTGAATAATGAAAGGAAATTTCCAAATGACTAATAGGTAGGTATACGTGAATGAAAGGTACAAAAGAGGTAATAAAACTATTTACAATGGGGGTAAGAAATATATACAGATTATTTACTAAAGAGCTTAAGCCAAACTAGATTTAAATTTCCAACTTAACAATGTACCAGAATGAAGTGTACAAAGGAATTAATAAACTTATTTACAATTTACCTAAATTCCCTAAATCGGGGTTTTTCTTAGGACCAACTTACGACTAATAGCCTATAATAACATAATTTAATGGTATAATACAATGCCTACTACTTGATCAAATAAATGTTATTACTCTCTAACTTTAAAATATTTACAAATATCGGCAATAGTCTTTTGCGCCGAAACATGCCGGCCGCGTTGAAAGCGTTGCTTTCAAAACCTTTTATCCATTAACACTAAGATTGTCACTAAAAGGTAGGGCACATAATTTAGTGACTGATCGCTTTAATATAGCACCGTTGGATGTTCTAATAGACACTACTCGTACGACGTTATCGTCACCAGGGTGCAATTTGGTCACACGACCTATACGCCACTGACACGGGGGGGTATTGTCCTCACGCACTAACACCACGGTTCCAATCTTCAGGACGTTGATAATGTTTTTCTTCCATTTGGTCCGAACCTGCATTTCGCTTACATACTCCTTGCTCCAGCGTTTCCAAAAGTGTTGGAGTATCCGTTGAATGTGTTGAAATTTACTGAGGCGGTTTTCGGGAACCTCCAACAAATTCTCGTCCGGAAGCGCTGTTAGTTTCCTTCCGATTAAGAAGTGAGAAGGAGTAAGGGGTTCGAGATCATTGGGATCACACGATAAAGGAGTTAAGGGACGGGAATTGAGAACTGATTCGATTTGTGTTAAGAGAGTATAAAACTCTTCGAAATCGAAATGAGTATTTTNAAGTTGATGCTTCTTGTAGGACACGTATTTTCAATAGAGATTAAAAAATTAAAAAATTGCATTCGACAAGTTTTAGAATAAAGCTTTATCCATCTTACTACAAAATTTCAAACCTCTGTTCCAAAAATTAAACTCATGATATCTAGAACCGATAAACATGTTCTTACTCTGAATCCCCTTAATGTATCGGCATCTATTAAGTATATACGTGCCGAGGCAGTTTTTATAAAAGATGTAACCGAGTAAATAGAAAAGGATTCGGTGTTATTTTTCAACGTATCGGCATCTTTTAAGTACGGTTGGCTCGTGCCGAAGTGACTTTTATAAAAAATAAAGTTTGCCCTAGGAAGATTATTTTTAGGGCAGTGCCACTCTAGGTGAATTAATTCTGTATGGATCTAATTAATATTTTTATGAATTTGTGGCGATACATCAACAATTTACTGTTTAATATACATTCCGCAAATAAAAATAATATTCGAAAAACCTATATTTCTTTATTAGTTTAAATATTTACTAACGTCAAACTACCTTATTGTTTTTGGCAATGACATCAAAAGAGATGCCATGGTGACACTTGTTATTCACCATCTCCTTTCTTGTTACATTGTGCAGTGGAGACAATGAAATTTATAATTGTTGCAAAATTTAAGTCTGAATAACTTTAAAAGTTCTCCGAAAAATATTTTAGGTCATTCATTGTTTTTACAATAGTATATTAATAATTCAATATGTCGTTAATTTTTTTCGATCTCAATGACAATTTGACTGTAGTATGATGCATTTTATCAGAAATGCTTAAAAACAACGACAAAAATAAAACCTTTGAGGTCCGCTTTAAGTATAAAGGTTAGACAATTTCTTTGTTGTGTTAAATTAGAACTGAGGATGGACATCTGTCCATCAAACGGACCACAGTCACAAAAGAGTTGTTTATTTTCTTTTGATCTTGTACACCTAAATAATTGTTTTCGTAAATGAACTTATTAATTGCAATAGCATATGATTCATATTTTTAAATTTTTCAATTCGGTTATAATTTTCTGGTATATAGCCTATTTAAACATTTAATGGTTTTTATTTGTGATATTAGTGTAGATTATGATGAAAATAGAATTTGCGGTATCTATATGTTATATTATCTGTCGCCCTCGTATCGGAAAAAAATCTAGGTCACTTTAACATCGACATATTGTTCTACCAAGTCAAAACTAATCTGATGAACCGATGTACCTATCAAGTTTCTTCAACACTGTCATCTTATCTATTTTCTAAATTTGTATTGTAACTTCAATTGTGAAACACAAAACAATTTTCTTATCGACTGACGAACGTGACGGCATCATCAAAATTAGAAGGCTCCATGAACATAAAAGAATTTTTACTATCGGAAAAGAAAACGCTAGTAAGGTTTTGTATATTTATGTCTACCAGTTTTGTTAAATACAAGATTTTAACATTAGGATTATATAAATTTAACAAAACTTAACTATTTTAAAATGTTATCCAAAAAGAATAAAGAAAATTGAGTCATTCTATTCAAAATAAAAAAATAACGGACTGCTTCTGGTAGATACAGCAGTACCACGGTTTCGAAAATATTTCCACTAAACAAATCCTTACTGCTCGCAGAAGTATACTACTAATAAAAAATACGTCTCAAATAGATATCTACCTACTAGCTTAAAATTAAGTGAAAGAAAATGAGCGAAAAAATTGTATAAACATGAATGTAGCTTTCTTGGTCATATAGTAATTAAATGCTCATTAAATGCTTCCCAAATATACCAGTTGCTAATTAAATGCTTTCATTATTTTATCATTTTTTTAATAAATAAACGATATACCGATATATTGGACAACACATTGGTTGGCATAAAAGAGAACTTAAGATTTAAGTGAGAAGTACACGAGGGAAAAATGAAAACAATTTTATTTATTGGCCACTCTATTATTAAATGCTCTTCAAACAGACCAATTATATCACTCATTTTTTTATTAATTTTTTAAAAAATTAATGGAACATTTAATTTCTCTTTGGGGTAGTTCATTAGCATTTAATAAACCTTTGATTAGTACTTGAGTGACCAGTGGTTTACCTTGTTTAAACTTATTTTTCGTTCCCTTTTATGCCAATATAGTGTCTAAATCGCAAAGTTGTTTATTAAGTGTAAAAATATGAAGAGCATTTAATTTGTTACTGAACATTTAATTAATGTGTGACCGACAAAATTATTTTCATTTTTTAAACAATGTTCTGCTCACTGAATCTTAAGCTAGCAGAAGGGGAAAAAAATTGTCGAAACATTTAATTCCTCATTAAGACACTTCTTTAGCATTTAATTGTTAATGTGCTTCCTTTCGATTCTGCTGACTTTAGTATTCCTACTTAATTCCAATGAATGGTTTGGATTACTCACCTTTTAATGACAGCTTAGCTACGTGATTTTTATTTATTTATGAAATTATAATATAATTAATGAAAATGGTGTGCTGTGTAATAATAATATAGTTTTTATGATTTAGGCGTGTTTGGTCGGGACAATGCAGATAAAATAAATTCGTCTAATATCGATACACGCGATATCAGTAAAAAGAAACATTTAGAGGAAAGAAATAAATAAATAAATAACAAGCGTATAATACAAAATATAAAATGAGACAGCCGTTTGAAGCACTTGCATACATAATTTCATTCATCGTCAGATATGTCAGAAATTGAGGAAACTACGAGGGTATGACAGGTAGAGTTGGATGGACGGATAGGCGGTTTCGTTTTTGCCACTTGCCTTTTACATTGTTTTTGAAAAGGAGAAATAAATAAAATCTAACAAAAAAGAGTGTCCATCAATGTACGTTCTCTTTCTAATTGGATAAATGAATTGTTCCTTATTTAGGTATATCTATATTCAAAGACTTTTTTTAACCCGCCATCACCCATTGTTAGCGTTTAGGCAATACTATTCCAAGTTTTATTCATATCTGTATTCCTCCAGAATTATTCCATACGAAGAAACAATTGCGATAAGTGCCATTCTTTTACGTCCCTTAACATGCCGAGATTAGGCAGGCTGACACGGGAGTAGTCTTATAAATAATCACCGTAGGATAATCAGTCCGAAGACTCTACTCCTCATCTGTTCCTGGACATTTCCCTTATACTAGAACATCCCACATCTTTAATTATTTATGGGTCTTCTTCTACCTATCTTTAATCATGTTTCTATTTTCAATATTTCTGTAACCAGCCCTTTATGTTCTACTATTCTTGAAAAAACTTTTGAGTGTTTTATGCCCACTAACTTCTAATGATATTGGGCGGGCAGTCCCTCCGGACTACGCTGGAGGGTAGGGCCAAAGGTCCTTTTTAACCTCCTTTTACGAATCGTGGGAATGGGTGGGTGGTAGTTGGGAGGAAGTGATAAAATGCACGAAATAAGAACAGAAGAGAGTATAGAGTATCACCACAGAAAAACTTGGATCAGGACAGACGGACCCAGAATCGAACCGGTGTCCTTCCCAATGTTAAGCAATGATCTAAACCTCTGGACCAGGATTCCTTAACCGGGGGTCCATATGGCTAGCTTACTCAATATAATGAAGATAATAATGAATGCAATAATTTGCCGTGATCTGTTTGATTTTCGCATTGGATGAACCACTTTTGAACCGAAAAAATGGGTGCAGAGACTATTTTTGATTGATATTAATAATATCAGTGACAAAAATCTTGTTAAGGATGACTCATTGACTTGAGATCCAATATAGTATTGCGAATTGGTTTCAATGCAAATAATTTTAGCGACTTTTGGTGTCCTATGGGACAAGCTTATACTCCCATTGTAAAACAAGTCATAGCAATCCTAACACCATTTGTAACTACATAATTCTAAGGATCGGGATGTTAGTAGTAGTGTCAATTAAAACGAAAAATGGATGCGAAAAACGGCATGTTCCCTCTGTTGTATACTACAACTCCTCAATATAACGTCTTTATTATCTAATTTAAACATCAGGAATCTTCTCATAATGTGATTGATAACATCTAAAGTCCAATCTTATTTAATTTTCAATTTTCCTTGTCTTCTTGTCCTACAATTGTATTCGAGAGGGGTCCGTCGAATTTTCGAAATTTTAAAACTGGTCCTCAAATATAAAAAAGTTAAGAAACCCCACTCAAGTCTAAACCAAGCAGCTCAGTAGTATTCTTGACTTCTGTTGCGCCATTTATTCTCCAACTTTTTCCAGTTTATACATACTTCCTCATTTCTATCCACAGAAATTTCATGTACTTAATTTCCAAACGTACCACAGTAACAGGATAGTTGTTTAAAGAATATTTTTTTTTTGTTTTTATTCTTGTCTGTTTTTTTTTTCATCTTTTCATGTACGGAACTTTAAAAATGATTTAACTGTCAAATGAGTTTCAGTTATATGAGATTTATGAGCAGATTATTTCAAGTTAAAAATATGATATATGGATTCGCCAGTAGGTACTTCATCGGAATACTCGTATTTTACAAGTGGATAGACGATAGCTACGACAATAACCGGATATAGCCATTTTAATGTCAGCTTACGTACCTTACTAAAATCGTTACCGCTCGTCTTCTTTGTGTCATAAATCAATATGCTGCACACCTTAAGCTTCTTCAAAATGATATTGTACATAAGTAGAGTGTAGACTAAAAACTCTTCTGATATTTGGGGATGCATTCCTGCATTATGTTTGGTTTTTACCCAGCAGAAAATAAATTTAAGAGATAGGATTCAAATGTATGTCCCAGTAAACCCAATTTTTAATTAATTAAAGTAAAACAAAAAAGACTATTTATAATTTATACTAAATAAATCTAAACGTTATGTATTTCTGACGGTTTTTTGATTGCGATATGTATGAGTATATGAATAGTGATCAGCAAAGCAAGACCAAGACCAAGACTAGGACAGTTAGGCTTATTCGGTTTTGATCTTGGTCTTACTTAAATATTTCTAGTGTTGGTCTTAGTCTTGCTGATATAGTCTCGAACTTACCCTTCCAGCGAAAGCATAAACGGATCTTTTAGCGAACAAAAGAGTACAAGATCGGAAAAAAAATAGTTTCTCTTTATTTCAACTATGTGTTATTAAACAGTGGTAAAGTTTTTTTTTATATTTAGCGTTAAAATGTAGTAAAGCAAATTGAAAATTTCAAATATTAAAAATGTTTTGTTTCAACCAAAGAATATATCAAAGTTGCTTCAAATAATTGAACTCATACAACATACCGGAAGTAATAATTATTTGTTTGGTCTTGCGAATTTTTCCTTGGTCTTGCGTATTTGGTTTTGGTCTTCCTAGTGCAAAGCCATTCTTGGTCATGCGAAGACCAAGAGCAATTTTACTCATCACTATATATGAAACATTGTCAGTTTCTTTGCAATATTTTTTAAAAATATTAGGTGTATTAAAAATAATTATCAACGGAGGAACAAAACGTAATGTAGGTATCACTAAACAATCAGAACGTCACAACGAAAGGACCCAGGCACGAATTATTTTATTTCGGCTCTTGATGTTATGAGTACATAATAAAATATGTAACGCAAATTAAATTTAATCGTATTCAAAATTTAAACTTTACAATAATTTAAAATAACGCCTTTGTAAGTGTTTACACTGCTCTTTTAACATTGCCTCATTTATAAAAATTACTCGTTCTTTTATGAAGTAATTACACAGTTACCCGCATACACATAAAAACGTACTTTAAAAAGGAAACGCATTTTCGCGCCATTAAGCACAAATAAAGAGTAACAATAATTGATGTAATTATGATGAAAGACCTTTGGATTTGCTGACGAAAATTTTAAATGACTAAAGTCCTTTAATGGATTAATCCGTTATCTAGAAATGTATATGATCATTAATAATAATATAAGGACAATTATAATTTATGATATTATTTTAATGAAAAATTGGTTTTATGGTTGTTAAATTTTTCTAATTTAGTACACCTTAAACTAATCATAATTATTTATACGCTTAAGGTAGAAAATAAGAGAATAAATAGACAAGGTGGTCCATTTTAATCAATCAAAGTGAATATAGCGGAAAGCCAAAAAGTGTAATATTCGGAGGGGCTCATGTCATGCCCGTAACAGGGTACTTCTTTTGGGAGAACTTCAACGGTCCAAAACAAAATATACATATATGTAAAATGTCTCACTCGTTAGTAGAGTGAGTTTTTTTAGCTTATTATTTTTTTACTAAGGTCTTCATTTTCTACTTTAAAACTAGTTCTGCAGGAAATCGAGTTTTTCTGGTAGGTAACATTTTCGCATAAATGAGGTAAGTCAGGAACGAGTAGTAAGGATATAAACCAGAAGTTAGCGTAGAGTCGAGTCGACTTCAATTAAAAGAAGTCACTTCTATGCTCACGAACGGTTAATTTAGAAATTCGAAAAAGGTTGTTAAAGGTGTATGTGTAGAGCGCGGCGTTGTATGGGTGCGAAACATAGACAGTGGACGCGACGGAAAAGAAAAGGTTAGAAGCGTTCGAAATATGATGTTACAGGCGAATGATTAGGATACCGTGAATAGAGAAGGTTAGAAATGAAGAAGTATTAGAAATTAGAATAGGAGAACCGAGGACTATTAAAGTAAATAAGAAATAAGCCAGATATATTAGGACACCTTCTCAAGCATGAAGGTCTGGTCAGAGACCTATTAGAGGCAGAAACAGAAGTTAAGACAAGTAGAGGTAGACACTGTTCGCAAATGGTTAAGGATGTGGGATGTTCTAGTTTTAGGGAAATGAGAAGATAAGCTCAAGATAGGAAAGAGTGGAGGTGCATGTCCAACCAGTCTTAGGACTGACGACATTATGATGATGATGATGATGATGAAGTTAAAGCAGTGCTTATTGATATTGTAGAGACAGATCTAAGGCACGCAAACGATGTACTCTACGCGGATGATTGTCATAGTATGTTGACATATATGCTTTATCGAAAATTTGTTTTATAGAAATCGAAAAAAATGATTCATTATTTCAGCTCCTTTCTAAAAAATTTTCAAATTCAGACACGCCAAATTTTGGTTTTTACAGTGGTTCAACCCACGTACCTACATATTTATGCTGCATCGTTTTTCAGCTAAGCAAGTTGATACTTTAATAAAGCCTTTTGTTTAATGCATGAAATACTACATTAGCAGAAAATACCCACTAGATGGCCATATACTTGGATATTATATAAACTCGCTTTTTAGGAGCTTCACCAGTTTGGTCAATGATTAATCGAAACTGTCTCTAGTGCGCTGATGAGATCTAATAAGATCAAAATTGCGATCAGCGTCCGGAAGTTTCGATACGTTTCTGACGAAGAATTTAATACATATAAACGTTCTTATTATGATAGTTTTGTTTGGAAATAACAAGGGCAGGCATAAAAAATGGTTCAACGTGGTAAATGAAAAATATTTTGAACATACTTTTTAGACTACGTAAATGAGCCCGTAAGATATCTCCGACATTTTTCCGAGTATCTCATTATTTTTGTTTAGAAATTATTAATCTACGTCTGTATAATAAATTTCACCACAAAAAGATATTTGCCTCAAGATATGATTATTTACAAACAGATTGCGTCAACAACGAATATTTGACTTCTTACCAATATCCGTAGTAGGTTCAAGGATAATTTTTCTTACCTGAAACAAAAAACAAAAAAGTAAATTAATTATTTAATCAACCAGAGAATAGGTCCATTTAAAATTAATATTGGGTTTGCGAACTGTGTGAAAATGTAAGTCTTATTTTTATTTAGAAATTCGAAAAAGATTGTTAAAAGTGTTTGTTTAGAGCGCGGCGCTGTACGAGTGCGAAATATAGACGGTGGACGCAACGGAAAATAAAAGGTTAGAAGCGTTTAAAATGTGGTATTATAAGCGAATGATGAGGATACTGTGGATAGAGATTAGAAATGAAGAGGAATTGGAAGGGATAGATGGACAAAGGCCTCTATGGAAGACAATAAGAAATAGGCAAAATAGGAAGGCAGGACACCTTCTCAGGCATTAAGGACTAGCCAGAGACATATTAGAAGCAGACACAGGAGTTAAGAGGAGTAGAGGTAGACCTAGATTAGATTACTGTTCGCAAATAGTTAATGATGTGGGATGTTCTACTGTTGGGGAAATGCGAAGATTAGTTCAGGATAAAAAAGAATAGAGGTGCGTGTCCAACCAGTCTTAGAACTGACGATGTTATGGTGATGATGGTGGATTTTCATCAAGTAAAGGTTGAATCTATTCAAAATTCAAGTAGGTGTTACGTGGGAGTAGGTAGCTACGTTACTTTAATAGCCTCCTAGGGTTAAAAGTGTAGGTAATAAAAAGTTCCGTTTCGGGTTTAGTTCACGTTTCTTGTATTTTTCGAAACAACGTCTAATAAGATACACTGTCGTCATTGATTGTCAATACGACGATATAATAAAAAAAACTGGAGATATTCGTGTTCCCTGTAGTACAAGGAGCCAAACAAGGTATGAAGGTACCTAGGTATTAAACCAAAATAACTATACGTGTGCTGTGAGATAATAAATGTTCAGAAACATCATCCTAATCATATTGTATACGTCAATCTGCATTTAAAAAGAAAAATATCCAAATAACTGTTTGAAGTACTTCTCGTTACTATATTTCAACATTTTTATTACGTATAGCGTATGACACTATTTCGTGTATGTAAATGAGTGTATAGTAATAAATAAAACGACTGTACTCATTGTACGTATGCATACCTACATGTAAAAATTGTCAATACAGAATATTAAACACTGTCGGGGAGCTTGACTGGCTTGACGAAAATTTTTTTGTTGTTTCCGTCGGTGTACTGCTGAACCACATAGATCAATAATTGATTATACAAAATATAAAACTCGAAGGACCAGTGTATGTCGATTATAAAAATCCGTACTGTATAATACGTTTAATAATCCTAAACATACACACTAATTAACTAAAACTAATATTAGTTGCTTTTCTCACCAATGGTTTTTTGTATTTACAAACAGTATAGGAGAGAAGACATCCATAAATAGAAGTCAAATCTAAATAGAGTGAATTAGATACTTTACAAAGAAACAGGAGATGACGTTGTAATGGGGTTGGATCCTTAGTATTTATTCTTACAATTAGACCAGTTGCACACAGGGTGGATTTTACCGAGTGGAAAAATTACTGTGGTCCCCGTTTCAATTGAGTGGTCGTGTAGGGGATCGAAAAGGTATAGGGGCCCATCCAGTACTTGGCACTAGTCTCCGTAGGTACCAACGCACGGTAGTCAACTTGCCAAGTGTGTAGCCTAAGCAGTCGCTTGTGGTGTTGCACCAGGGATTTATACAGTGTTGACCTCATTACTCAAGGTGATCCTTTCCGTCAGGCCCCACGACGTCTACTCGAAATCTTAGGTCGCCCGCAACTGATCCTACTAAATGTGGAAAAAGGCTGAAGCTTTAGTAACAGTTACCTACTCTCGGGTACCCGACCGCCATGAATATGAAGGGTCATGGGAAAGTGCCGATCTCATGAATTCGAGATGGTTCACCATTACCGCAGTATATATAATGTAGGGGGATTCATCTTTCGAACATCCGACTGGTCCTACGGGAGGTACGGAGGCCGCAGATGAGAATATTCCTGCCTGCCCGACCGTTTTGAAGTTGAATTCGTAGTGGCATTTATTACATGCTGGAGAGAGGAGAAAATACCTCGATGAGTGAGCAGTGTTTATTCGTTCGAGTATCAAACATGATAAGCCTCTTACAAACTTGATAGATCCTATCAGGACCAAACGGCTCTAAGGGGTTTTGCTCACCGTACGCTGATTGAGTGTATCTCAAACCCGCGTCCATGTGAGCTTGGAAAATAAACCTAGGGCAGTCCCCTAGGCACATTGATGTGACCCACTTTAGTACAATAGAACTTAAAAGTTATATAAAAATAGAACGGTCAGATTACTGTCGACGATAGCTGTTCAGCCGAATCAGTAACGGAGCTGACAGAAGTCTTACTGTCATCTTCATTAATTTGAGGTTGTCTGTAATAGGTAAAGTTAATTCAACAAATTCTCCGTCGCTTCATGCTTCAATTCATCAAATAGCATGTAGAAGGCGCCAACCTCATCTTTTCTTGCATTAATTGGATGAACCCAAATCAGTCCATTTTTCCTTCCCTTTTTCATTCGAAAACGGAATAACGACAACGCTGGAAACTCTCTTAATTTTAAACTTTATATGAAATCAATTATTTGAACAACGCAATTTTAGTAGTGAGTTGGTTTAAGAAACTGTTCTGCAAAACTCGTACGTCGACTACGGATATTTTTCTCTCCTTAGGGCAGGGATCGGTAAGCTGTTAAGCTGGAAGAGTCGTTCTCAATAAAAATACTGTTTCATGAATTTCAAAGAGCCACGAATTTTTAATTCGCCTTTTACATTTTAATTTTATTTCAAATTAAAATCGGATGTAATTAAATAAAATATTGACTTTCTTTATATTATTTATTGACGGTGCCTTTGCATTTCTCTAGAAGTCCAACATAACAACAGTAGTTTTTAGTTTAAGACTTGACTCTAAAAAAACATTTTTTTTATTTAGTCTGCGTGCCTGTTCGTTTTTCCTTAGCTTCCAATTTTTTAAAGGAAAGTCTTAGCGGACGGTAGAAAACCCTCTAAAAGAAAACCACCGTGTGTACAACCGACCTTATTTTCTCTTCTCTACACTGTTGTTCGTTTCAATAGTTTAATATCTCTCATTGAAAATCAGTAGCTTCACATAGAAACTATAATAAAGGCGAAGTTAACGTTATAGATTAATTATTATACAACCATATCAGAAGCTTTTTGCTTGCAACACGTACATGCATTTCAATCAGCTGTATCAGGTTTTATCTGCATATGTATTTATGTATATATACATATAGCCTGACATTATTATAATTTAGTTGTATTTCAAGAAATACCCGTGGTAATCAAGATTGTCTTAGACACTATTTACTGTACGCATAATTACTTTTAATCGTTTATTTATAAGCTATTACACACACCTGTTCAGTCAATCTTTTACCTAGATCTATTTACAGAATAAATAGGTGTAGAACAGATGGCTGCAATAATGATTATTTAAATTTTTACAGTCCGCCGAGACGAAATTACCATAGATAAAAACTTTTTTGAAATTCTTATTATCTCTTGAAGTCGAAAGAGGCTTTTAAATTGTAAATTCGAATTTGTTTATGAACAGACTTTTTCTTAACAGTTAGGCACTTCGAAAACGTAATAAACAATGGTTTTATTCTAATCGTATGTGAAACATAAGGAACATTTTGTATTTGTTGAAGAACAGAATATAAGGATATTCTATTACATGCAATCATCAATGAGCGGCTTTACTTTGTAACGTTTTTTCCCCTTAACGCAAATTCCGTTACTTTATAGTACTTGTTCGTGATCTGTTGTTTGATTGTCTCATGCATTTCATAATATTGGTGACATATCGGGTCGTTCGGAAAGTCATTTCGTTTTTTCCCGCCAAAGGATTTAATTGTATTCTTTTGCATCCAAATTCACATTTAAGCCGTATAATTTTTATATGCTTTGAGAGCTCATCTAGCAAGGCTTGTGTGTGAAAAATTCTAATTAATTCTACGAAGTAGTTTTTGGTTGGTGCCCTTTTAAATATGGAGAGCGATAAGCAGCATTTTCGACATATCTTACTGTTTTACTACAGAAAGGGTAAAAATGCTGTTCAAGCCAGAAAGAAATTGACTGATGTGTATGGAGAAGGTGTGTTGACAGTACGCCAGTGCCAGAACTGGTTCGCTAAATTTCGATCCGGCAATTTTGATGTCGAAGATGCACCACGTTCGGGAAGGCCGGTTGAAGCTGATAAAGACGCGATAAAGGCATTAGTTGATGTGAACCGGCGAATAACAACACGTGAGATCGGATTGAGGTTAAATTTATCAAATTCAACAGTTTATGACCACTTGAAAGGCCTGGGATTATCCTCGAAGCTCGATGTATGGGTTCCCCATGTTCTCACAGAGAGAAATCTGTGTCGCCGCATTGACGTCTGCGATTCGCTTCTCAAACGTCACGAAAATGATCCGTTTTTGAAGCGCATCATCACTGGGGACGAAAAATGGGTTGTATACAACAACGTCAAACGCAAGAGGTCATGGAGCAAAAAAGATGAACCGGCTCAAACCATTTCCAAAGCCGATATTCACCAAAAAAAGGTGATGCTGTCTGTTTGGTGGGATTTTAAAGGAATCGTTTTTTTTGAGCTTTTACCGGATAACACAACGATTAATTCGGAAGTCTACTGTCATCAGCTGGACAAACTGAATGATGCACTTCAACAGAAAAGGTCAGAACTAATCAACAGGAAAGGTGTAGTGTTTCACCAAGACAACGCGAGACCTCACACAAGTTTGGTCACTCGCCAAAAGCTTTTACAGCTTGAATGGGATACAATGCTACACCCACCATATTCTCCAGACCTGGCACCATCGGATTATTATTTGTTCCGGTCACTCCAAAATTTTTTAGACGGTAAAACCTTCACCTCAAATGACGAGGTCAAAAACCTCCTCGATCAGTTTTTTGCCAGCAAAGACCAAAAATTTTATGAGCGTGGAATTATGCTACTACCAGAAAGATGGCAAAAGGTGTTGGACCAGAACGGTCAATATATAATTTAATAAAGTATTTTTTTATTATACGAAAACTGTCTTTCATTTCCACAAAAGAAAACGAAATGACTTTCCGAACAACCCTATAGTTCCGGTAGAGGCAGTAGATATAACATCTTCCTAGCCTTCTTCGAGTCAGTACGTTGTCTTTTTCCTTGTCATCGTCAAGACAAGACGCTGGTATCTTCTTCTCCTGATTAGCCTTCGTCGAGGCAGTATATTATATTCTTTTCGGTCATCGCCGAGACAAGACGTTGGGATCTACTTCTCCTTATTAGCCTTCGTTAAGAAAGTACATTATTTTCTTCCTGACCATAGCCGAGACAGGACGTTATCTTCTCCTGTCTAGCTTTTGAGGAGAACGCATCTTCTTCAGCCAAGCCTTCGTCCAGACTTCATTTTGTTATGATTATGAGTAATAAACATCCACTTTTATCTGAGCTAAATTTTTTGAGATAAATATTATTGAGTTGCCTTTTTCCTTTTTAATATGGTAATTTTGTCAGTATAATACTCGGTTGTTTATAATGCATAAACATTTCCTTGTATTTAGTGTTGATTTGGTATCTGATACATTTTGAGTGTTTGAATCTTGAGAGTTTTAAGTAATAATGACTGACTAAAGTCATTAACTAATCCTGCTACTTTTTCTTTAATGTTTATTTCCCATGAGTTCTTCTTAGAATTTTAAGGTTTGATTAATTAATTGATACTTTGTATTATTAAGCTACATAGGTCTTTAGATTAAGGTAATTTTTAGTGGTCAGTTTTTAGAAAATTAGATGATCTATTCAGATAGACATGATTGGAAAATATACTTCGCAGGTTCAATAGATTGTACATTTTCGGTTGTGCGACATAAAAAAAATGATGACAAAGAAATGTGTAAGTTCTATATTCGGTGAACATTTTACCTCTTCCGTATACTACGGATGTTATACTTTCGATTTCGACTACGGTTCTGACACTTTTATATCGCAGGTCGAAGCTCACGGGCGGCGAGGGGCGGAGCAGCCGGAAGCTGTTAGCCTGTACGAATATGTTTATGCTTGATGCGCGGGGAATCCCAATTACTATTACATTCGCATTTTGTGCGTCCGCACTTCAATTAAACTTACCCAAATATGTTTAATTTGACGTGTGATAAATATATTTGACTTGAACAATAAAGCTAAAAACATGTGTTATTTGGAACTACTTCAATGAAGTTTGCAAACTGTCTCTGTGAGAAGATTTATTTGGGAACGGGTTCCGCTTCCGACTTCAATTCCGATTCCGATAAATCAAATTTAAAAACTTCGATTCCTACTTAGGTTTCGGTAAACCCACCTCCGTTACATCTATGCTGTATATTCATATTGCACGAGAATAGGTAACAGCAATCCTATCAACCGCATTTGGTACTTAAGATGTTTTATTTTCTACGTCTACCAGAGCACAAATTAGTAGAATTTATATACAATTTCTTGGAGGCTACAAAACCCTTCTGGCAGAATTTACTACCATAATTAACCAAACCCATTAAATCAGCCGAATTTACAACAACCGTACGTTTTACCTAAAAGATAACGAGTATTGGCATATTATTAGGAAGTATAGTGATAGAATGGCAGTAACATCACTTTAAGGCAGGCACAATGATCTTTGTTCGGAGATGTCTGCATTTGAGAAAGCCTTTAAGGCAATAAATACTGCAAATCCAATTTGATTGCAAATTTATGATCCATATTTTGCCTATATTTTTTAATGTCAAATGCTTTCTGTGAATAATCGATAACCACAAAAGCCCAAGCAGCAAAATTCTTGGAAAGGTAGCTATAAAATATCCAGTGATAGTATTTATTGTGAAGAGGTACGTTTATTTTCATAAATCTGTTAATAAAATATATCCAATAACGTGTTTTTTTTTTCTTATAATTTTTGATAGTAATAGTGTGGTGACATTAGCAACCATAACGTCATTCAAAATATCGTTGATTTCCATTGATAACTGATGAAAAACTCAACTGAAACTAATTTTGTTTTGATTTTTAGGTTTGTGTATTACAATATAAAAAAAGCTCAGTTACGTATTTCTCATTTCGTGTTTCATGTTTCTTTGATGGGTTGGTTACGTTAGAGTTGTGAAGGTATAGAACACAAGAAACATGATCAATATGTGACAGACATTGATACGCGTCAAGTTGGGTACGAACCATAATTTTATTGCGCGACAACACAAAACATTCATACATCTAAATTGCATACTAGTACAGTCATTTGGTTCGAAAAATGGTGGTTACCTGGAAAGTTTTCCGGGAGTTTTGAAAATTGGTAATTTTATAGATTCTGATGTGCTCTTTCCGAATTTCGACTTTACCACCTCGTATTTTTGCCGCTCGCGCCGCCATATTGGGAAAATGGCCCCAAAAAGCAGTTTTTTGACGATATCTCCTTTCCGACTCATTTTACGATAAAAACAGTTATATACAAAATGAAACTAAAGACAATTACCTACAATTTATTTATCTACCTTTTTTTCATAAAGTTAATAGTTTAGGCGTACGAGCGCCACAAAGTGTACTCCAACACGCATTTTTGCCCAAAAAACTCATTTCCACTCCACCTTGAGGTAGAGTAAGCGGCGCGTTTTTTTTAACGTGGCATCCCCACATTTTTTATCAAATAGACGATATAATTTTAATATGGGTGATTTAGAAAAACATTTAGTTTTATATTGTTATAATATGTCTGGTTCGTTGGTTTTTTTTGTAAGTTATGCTATATATTTGCTATTTTTTAGTGCATATATTCCGAACTCTACTGATGACTCAGACTAAATGTTTCTATTGAGCTCTACCAAAACACGCGTTGGAGTTCACTTTGCGGCGCTCGTACGCCAAAACTATTGACTTTATTGAAAAAAGGTAGATACAAAAATTGTAGGCAATTGTCCCTAGTTTCATTTTGTATATAACTGTTTTTATCGTAAAATGAGTTGGAAAGGAGATATTGCCAAAAAGCTGCATTTAGGCGCCATTTTTCCAATATGGCGGTGGGAGCGGTAAATATACGAGGTGGCATAGTTGAAATTCGGAATGAGCACCTCAAAATCTATAAAATTACCAATTTTCAAAACTCCCGGAAAACTTTCCAGGCAAAAGTACCGAATGACTGTACTATTCGGCTAGTACAAAATTTTAAATTTTTCTCATTATTTTTTTTAATCCATCATGTTTGACAACACTTTTAATGTGTTAGTTTCTATATATGAAGTTGTCACCAATCGCATGAAACTGGTTGCGTCCATTTGCCCGACCAATGTGGAAAAATAGTTTCAGCAATGTTGTTTTCTGATAAAGAAGTAGTATTTACGACTCAAGTGTTTTTGGATTCATCCTGATTTAAAAAAAAAACACAAGAGGTTTCAAGTAATATCAGAGACTTTGGATAACCCTTTACAATTCCAACAAACTTACAGAATGGGAAACTTTCGACGAGTTAATTGGTTTAGATCAGGTAAAATCCGTGT
Organism: Agrilus planipennis; assembly: GCF_000699045.2. Classification (NCBI taxonomy): domain Eukaryota; kingdom Metazoa; phylum Arthropoda; class Insecta; order Coleoptera; family Buprestidae; genus Agrilus; species Agrilus planipennis. Next base: position 7,865 of record NW_020439155.1, on the reverse strand, counting down.
CATTTTCTTATCATTTTGAAACTGTTTTTAACAGACTTGTAACGCGACTAATAATGTTTGGTTTTATGCGATTAATTTCATTGGAACTTCCTCGAATTGCATCGCAGTTGCTCCAATGGACGGAAGTGCGTTTGTTTCTGTTAGAAAAGTTCGTTAGCGATTCATTGTATTGTTGCATGATTTCAGTTGTTTAATAAATGCACGTGTTGTCTTAAGGAGGTTAGACAGCTGTTAATCAAAAAATAGCAAACAATTACATAATTATATGAGCCATATGTGCAAAATTTGTTTAGGTGAAGCTTTCAAATAGTGATGAGCAAAGTAAGATCAAGACGAAGACTGTCCCAAACTTATTCGATCTTGCTCTTAGTCAAATACTTCTAGTTTTGACCTTGGTCTTGATGATAACGTGTAGAACTCGGTCTTAGTCTTGGTTTTTTCATTTAATCTGAAACTTACGTTTTTTAAATAATTCTTCTAAGCACAAACTATTTATACTTAGTGTTAAAATCTAGTAAGACAAACTGAAAATTTCATAGACAAAAAATGTCTTGTTCCAAGAAAAAAATATATAAAAGATGTTTCAAATTCACTGGAAGTAATTATTTTTTGCATATCTGGTCTTGGTCTAGCTTATTTAGTCTTAGATTTAGTCTTCGTCTTGCTAGTATAACGACAGTCTTAGTCTCAGTTTTGATCTTGAATTGTCCTGGACCTATCTTGCAAGGCCAAGGCCAATTTTTCTCATCACTACTTCCAAACATTTTCAATGAAACAAAATAGATCTCATATATTAAAAATTAGGTGAAAAATTAAAATCATTTTCCGAAAACGCGAACAATCCACATCATTAACAAGTTGCGAACAGTAATCTAGATAAGGTACATCCTCTTAACTACAGATATTGTTTCTAACATGTCTATAACTAACAATTCGTGCCTGAGAAGACATCTACTCTACCAACCTACATGGTGACCTTATTGGTTTTCATAACGCCCTCTGTTCTCCGACTTAATTTTTAATGTTAACACGGTATTTTTAATTTTTAATTTTCTCCGATGACACTACATCTCAAACGTTTCTAATCTTTTTCGTCCGTTGTTCGCAATCGCACAAAACCGGGCTCTAAAACATACACCTTTAATAATCGTCTTCCAAATTAACCGACCTCGAGCACAAAAGTGATTTCTTTTTGTTAAAAGTCAGCCTGTCTAGCTATACTCTTTGTTTTATTTCTCTAGCGTTTAATCCATCCTGACTTATCTAACTCCCTAAATATCGAAAATCAACGACTTCTTTTAATTTATCGGCTCTTATTTTTATATTTATTTATATTTTTCCTATTATTTTTATCAATTTCCGCTTTGCTAGCTGCTAATAGGTACTGCATTTGTTAAAATCATCAAAAATCAGAAACTCTTAAAATAGTGAAACTGTTTTATTTTGAATCTGATTTTTAATATATATATATATATATAACGTTTATTTTATTTCGTTATTAATGTTTCACAGTTTGACGAAATCAAATTTTGCACAATTATTTATTTACTATTTTTTGTGCATCAGCAATTTCTTTATCTATGCATTTCTTTCACTTTTTGAATTGAACATACATCAGTGAAAGCTACCATACCTGTACACCAAGACGATTCCGTCAATCTTATTACATACAGTGACTTACAAATTATGTGAATGTTAACACATACCAGCACCATTTGAAAAGCGAGAAATTCGTACATATGTATGTGTTCCTTTGTAATTACCTTGTAGATACTGCTAATTGTATTGTGATTTTGATTAATAAGCAATTTTATCTATTTATGATTCTATTTATTGTAACAATTAGTGACACTTTTTATTGTCATAATGAAGATCAAACAGGTTATCGAGGTCCTTTCATGGTCCCCTACAGTTTCGGGAACAAGAAAAATTAGCATGAGGACAAATCTGGGGAATACGGCGGCTGCGGCATTATAGTGTGTTTTTGGCCAAAAATTCGCGCACAGGCAACGATGTGTGAGCAGGGGCGTTATCATGGTGCAAAAGCCAATTTTTGTTCTTCCACAAATCCGAGCGTTTCTAGCGGACTGCTTCGCGCAAATTGCGCATAACTTGTAGGAAATATTCCTTATTTACCGTTCTACCCTGTGGTAAAAACTTATAATGCACCACGTCCTTAGAATCGAAGAAAATTGTAAGCAAACTTGGCACACTTTTTTCGGTTTTGACTCGTGCGGTAGCTTCCATTGCAATGACTGAGCTTTGATTTCCACGTCCTAACTATAAACCCATGATTCGCCACCAGTTATGACCCTCTGGCGCAAAGTTTGGTCGTCGCGGACAGTGTCCAATAACTCCTTAGTAATGTTAATGCGATACTGTTATTGGTCGAAATTGAGCAATTTTGGTATGAATTTCGCGGCGACCCGTCACATGCCAAAATAATTGGTAAAAATTGAACGGCAGGAGCCAATCGACATGTTTAGGTCCTCAGCAATTTCTCCAACGGTGATTCGACGACTGGCCATTACTATTTTCTTCACTTCATCAACGTTTTCGTCGGTTAATGACGTCCTCGGGCGACCAGCACGCTCTTCGTCGTTCACATTTTCTCGGCCCTCTGAGAACATTTTGTAGCACCGATTAAGGTTGCTTCTGTCCAAGATAGCTTCACCATATGGCACAGTCAACATTCGGAAAGCGTCCGCGCACTTAATTTTGTTTTTCACACAGAATTTGATACTGATAGGCAAAAATGAAAGGCGAGTCAAAACATGTACAAGCAAAGCAGCTGTCAAAAATTAATTGATCATTCAAGATGGTCGAACTTGTCAGTACAAGTGAGAGACATGACTAACAAAACTCCACAAAAAAATCGAAAATCGAATATAAGTATACTGCGGCATTTAAAAATTCGCGATACTTGTTGAATAGACCTCCTATAAGTAAACAGTAATGGTTGACAGTGATGTTCATTTTTCATCTATAATCTATAAAATCTGTGAAAAATGAAAATCATATTCTTTCAAGCATTAAACTTTAAAATATCCTTAAATGTATTATACGCAGGTACTTCTGCTTCATTAAGACCTGCCATAAAAAAGGCAAATACGTTTTCCTCTTGTACCTGCCGAAACTGTATTAACAACAGCTTTACCCAGTCTAGTAGACAGTAGAGAGATAGATGAGTGAACGAACGACAATAAAAATTCTCTCTTAGATGTACTTTTAACGTTCGTAGCCCCTTTGATATAAAATGAACTTAATTTTAGGTACTTTAAAAATAAAGAGGTTTCTGATAGAACAAAGGCGATAAAGAAAAATATAGTCTACAGGGTGTGTATTATACGAGTTTGTTTTGAATTCGTTTGAGAACGTTTCTTTAGTAATATTTCTTAAAATGGTTTTCTTGACATGAAGTTTTCAATAAGTTACAAGTACAATTGCATTGCTCAAATGTGCTATTATTGGTACCAATTATTACTGAAAATATCAACGAGATGTTTATTTATATTTGAAGGCATGTTAAAGACTTTAACGCTTGTTTTCGACTCGCACTACTATTCATGATTGAACAAAACTTTTGGCAGGTACTGTATGAAAAAGTATGCTTAATAAACTAGAATCGAGAGTATAACGAGCTGTTTTCTCCCTACCTACGAGTTTGCCAGCACGCATCCAAGACATTGGAAGGGGCACATCGCTAGAGAAAGTAAATGAAGTATACTGTCTAACTAAAAAGCTTTGCGAAGTTGGCACCACCAAATGCGAATTTTTCAACGAAATTGAGATGATTCGTTTACCCATGTTGAGCCAAATTATTCTCCTACTCTTTCTAATACCTCTTCATTTCTAACCTTCTCTATCCACGGTATCCTCATCATTCGCCTGTAACACCACACTTCGAACGCTTCTAACCTTTTCTTTTCCGTCGCGGCCACCGTCCATATTTCGCACCTGTACAGCGCCGCGCTCCAAACATACACCTTTTATCTTTCGAATCTTTTTCGAATTTCTAAATTAACCGTTCGCGAGCATAGAAGTGATTTCTTTTTGTTGAAGGCTTCTAGAACCTGCGCTATCTTTTATTTTATATCTCTGCACTGCTCCTTCTATCCTGAACTATCTGACTTGCTAGATATTGAAAATCAGCCACTTCTTCTAATTTTTCGCCTCCTATCTTTATATTCACCCTATCCCTACTTTTTCTTCCCTTGGATACCAATATTTTTCTATTACTTTTATTTATTTCCGTACAATACTATTTTGTGAATATTGATTACATTTCATTTAAGGCCATTATTTTAAAATTCCCAGTATCAATTACGTATAGTGACTATGTTACCTATAACGTAATTTTTTTTAATAACAATTGCATACTCCCCATTCTGTACAGTCGACAGGTAAGAGCACGGGTACCCTTGTTTTTCGTATCAGTTTCAAACCCTTTCATACATACGTGTGAAGTGGTGAAAATCGATTACGTTTTATGCACGCTGATGATGCGCATTATTACAGGAGCACCTTTGAGGGTAGCTGGTGTGTGTTAAAAAAATGCGTGTTGCAAAAGTGAATGAGGCAAGTGACGATGTCGGTAACGCGCATTTGTTACCGTAGACGGTAGCAGCTACGCCTCCAGCGCGGCAACGGTGCGGTATGTTGGTTGTTGCGTCAGGACCTTCGACGGTCCTTCACCGGTTATTACCCCAACCGAGACAGCAGTGCCAAAGCCAAATCAGAGAGAGAGCCACCTACCTACCAGTGTGCTTACTCGTAGGCCAGACTATTTGCACCAAAGTTTGCACACAAATTTTCACTGCTCGTCGCGTTCGTTCTGCTCACTTACTTATAAATCGATATTAGTCCAACCAACTAACCAACCGAGATCTGCTCATATACAGTTATGAACACAATAATTGTTTATGAAAGGCAAGCAGTGGTGTTAAATCTAAAACGCATAACAAATTGATTAAAAAATGAGTGCATTCAATTTACGAACTAAACATAAATGGAGTCCCTCAAGTGCGAATTGAATTCACACGAGCGTTTTGCATTATACGAAAAAGAACATTTTAAAGGAAAATGTATAGGAGGACATTACACTTCAATAAATTTAATTATGAACACATAATTTATTCGAAATATCGAGATTATTTCATACGACTTGTACAGGTTACATGGTGACCACAGACTTCCCGAAATTAAATTCCCTGACTTTCCAGGTTTTCCAGGCATCTAATTTTCAAATTCCCTGACTCAAGTTTAAAAATATTCAATTATATGTATGGTTAATAGACAATCGTATCTAAAGAATATTACTTCAAAAACGGGCAATAAGTAAGAAATTTTCATGCACAGTAAATTGGAAATTCCCTGGCATTTCGGGGTTTCCCAGTTTTGTGGCCACCATGTAATAATAGGCACTATAAAGTCGGCGTTTTTGATAGCAGATTTGGCAAATACATCGTTAGATAAGTAACAAGGTCTACTTTCGCTTTAAAACGTATTATACTATGTATTATGTAATATTATTTACGATGTTTGATCTTTTCGGTCTTCTCTATGTACCTACATATATACCTACAATATCGGATTATCGATTAATTCTCAGAGATAATTCTAATTAAACTTAACATCTATGTGTATTAGATGTAGTTATGTTAAGTGCAGGAAAATCCTAGAATGTAATGCTCGCTAACGATGTCCGCAAACGTACGTCTTTAGTTATGTTATTATCTAATAACATAAAACTATTTCAAAAGTAATAACAGTAATATTGATGATGGGAATATTACACGTGATAATATGTAATACTGATTGTGTTCACGTCTTTACATGGGATAATACATTTTCACTGTCTGCAGGTGTCATTAGAAATGTCAGATTCAAAATAGGCTGAGCATAAAGAGCACTCAGTAATTAGTCGCGATATTGAACTTACTACTAACTCTCATGAGTAAACCATCAATACGTCCGACAAACCACTGAGTAACTCATGTAAACTACTCTTAAATACAAAAAACATGATAGGTATGTCAAAAATAAAATAAAATTTGTTTCCTCTGCTTTATCTTTAAAAGTTAGTGTTTAATAAAATAAAATAATGACTTTATCAACTCATAAAGCCTCTAATGTTTGAGAAGATGGTTATTAGTGATATGCAAAATATTCGCCATCACATCATCACAAGATCGTCAGTCTTAAGACTGGTTGGACACGTACCNTACTTATACTTTCTACATTTAGAGGTGGAATATTTTCTGAGAAATGGTCCTAGCCATAAGAATTCTACATAGAAAGTAGGCTTGAAGTGAAAACTCCTTTTTTTGAAATCCTGACGCCCTGCTAAGCTCTTATGAAGAAAGCAAGTTACACCATCATCATTATAAGGTCGTCAGTCCTGAGACTGGTTGGATACGCATCTCCGCTCTTTCCTATACTGAGTTAATATTCGCATCTTCGACTTTTATGAATAGTAACCTAATCTAGGTCTATCTCTACTCATTTTTACTCCTGTTTCTGTTTCTAATATGTCTTCGACTATTTCTTCATATCTGAGAAGGTGTACGACTAACCTAGTTCGCCTAATTGACTTCNTTCAAATGGGAGAAATTAGAAAACACACCTACTCAAAATTAAAATACCCTTATATATGTATACCTATTAGTTATTTATGTATTTATGAAAGTTGTATATGTGGGCATAATATTTAATATTGTACCTAATAAACAATTCGATATGTATAGAAATAAGTAACAAATAATGACAAATTCTGGGATTGAAATGATATATGACTTCCGATTCAACAGGAAGTATTGTTAACAGCGGATAATCCGTATCAAATTGTGACCAAGGATGCTTTTTAGACTTTTAAATGGATACTATCAGAAAATTTTGATGAATGCTTGAAGTAAAATGGAGGTAATTATGTAATTAAAACAATTTCAAAAATGGTGTTAGTAATTACAGTAACATTAATTAATAAGATTTGTTACGCTAAAAACGCTGTTTAACAATATACATAAGGTACATATACATATATAACTATAAAATTTATATACATGTTTTATAAATTAGGAATAAAATAATACAAGTACAACTAAATAAAAACTGTACTGCATATTGTACTTGCCTCAGCGTTACAGAACCAGTAAATATTGCTACGCATAAATTGCAGCCTACTAAATAACACTGCCTGATTGGCCACAGTTTATTCGCGTTTTTCAAAAGATGGATTCATTATGATGAAAGTAAGGATAGAGATGAGTGAATTGAGATGAAATGTGAGAACGTGAATGGTGTGATCCTATTTGAAATATGTGTGAAAAAAGAAAAAGGTGCATATAACGGGAATTGGTAGAAGATATTACTATATAGGAGAAAAGATAGAAAAATTCAATGTTATTTAATTGTGACAAAAAAGAAATACGTCAGAATTAATTTTAATGCTAAAATAAAACATATAATATTATATATAAAGGAAAATATGAGTGCTGTCAGCACAGGTCAAAGTATTATTACGTAAATGAAAATTAGTATCAACAATTTTTTATGCTGAAGTGTACGATGTGTTGCATACCTATTTATAAGCAATGTTTTTAAATTTAATTTTTTCAAACAATTTTTAACACAAAGAACGTGAACAAATTGTTCACAAAAGTGAATTTCGACCATTCGAAGCAATGGTGCTAAAAATTTCGAGCTCACAGTGATTGACAGAGGAGAAAAACTTGTTCTTACTAATAAAAAAGATTTGGAGTTGTAGAAGTTTTAATCATAAGTTCGACTGTATATATATATATAGACAATCAATTTATAGTTTTGAGACTTTAAGTATGATTAATACACCGTAGTATAATTTAAAC
>NW_020439154.1:196609-197261 GCF_000699045.2 Agrilus planipennis | reverse complement strand
TGATGCAATTAAATTTTACGATTTTTCGCATGTAATCAGTTACAAATTCATTATTTGTTTATAACAAATTTCCTAGGGCAGTCATGAATGCTTTAAAAAGCTTCTTTTCTATGGCGCTGAACTGAAATATATTACAATCGTTATTATTAATTTTTTACGATTTTTTACTTTACTAACCAACTTTAAAGAATATGCATATTACTTTTAATTCTTACTATCAGAAATTGCAAAGTTTTAGGTTACAAAGGGAGGGTAGAGAGTATAGTTATTAAAAATCTGACCCCACACAATTTGTCCCCGTCCTTTTCAAACAAAATTGTCAAAATCTGACAAACGAATTTTGAATAATAATATAATATGCAAGTTATAACACCTGTAATTTTTACTACCAGAAATTGAAAAGTTTTAGTTTGAAAAAGAAAGGTAGTAAGGAGCGCCTTACAAAAAATCTGATTACATGCACTTTTTGTCCCCGTCTTTGTTAATTGGGATAAATCTTTTTTGTTATACTTTTGATGAATTCTTAACAGGATGAAACAATCGTCAAATATTTTAGTGTAATTTATGAAAATTAGCATTTGATTTTTATAAAGTAATCTAAGAGTTTTCATCAAGTATATATATAGATACAATTATAAAGTTTTAAAAATTA
>NW_020439154.1:179649-195983 GCF_000699045.2 Agrilus planipennis | reverse complement strand
ATTTAAATGAATATTTTCGAAGATATTACAGACTTAAAATGCAGGGACATAGCGGTTGCGGCGGTACCGGCCGGTTTGTATTGTCTAATGACAAAAAAGCTGTGATTGTTGTATATAAAGACATTCTATAGTATATTTACTATTAGCATTGCACCCGTGCGAAGCATAGTGTACAAATAATACCATTAAACCAACTCCTTAACCCCTATCCCGGTATGTTTGAAGAAGTTTCACTTCAGTAGCGTGTTCTATAATTACACGTTGTATTTTTTTTTATACTTATATTGACTTATATTGTGCAATAAGGGAAACAATGATATAGAAATTAATTAACTTGTTGAGTGCTTAAATTTTCAAAAAACAAATGTATGTATTATTTAAATCCATATTGGTAAAACATCCATTTCACGGCTTATTTAGTCGCATATGCGCGCATTTGCATTTACTAGCTTGTGTTACATTATTGCGACTAAATGATCACGCGATTAAAAAATTACAATGCGCCCTAGGCCTAACGGCAAAGAATAATAGATTTGGTGGAGAAGATCAGACAAATTTCGTCAGAGCAAGCTGGGCAGTAGTCTATCCCTCCTATTCCAGATAAGCTACAGTATATCCGCGAAAAGTGTATGACACTTTTAAAAAACAATTAAAAAACAGGCTAAGGGGACTTGTTCGGGACGGCCCTCCCTCCTCCCACAAAGATGAGAATAAAATTGAACACAATAAAGAAATTTTGAATCATGTGGAAGACAAGGTAGAGTAAATGTTGAGAAAAATAGGAAGAATGAGTAGTAAGTAAAGTGGAAGAGGTAAGCAAAAAATATGCACCATAATAAAGTGCCAGAGTGCGATGTTCTAAAGTTTGCAGGTGTGGAAAGAAAACCAAATCCAGGCAGAAGGATATGCTATTGTAGATAATCTGCTAATTCAGTCCAGTTCATTTTCCAGTTGCTCTCATTCATTGATCGAAAATTAACTGCATAATGTTGCAATGCGAAGACGTCAACAGCAAATGAAGAAGTCAAGTCCAGAGAAAGCGATTTCGTTGTAGAGATTAGTTGCTTTAGTATAGTATCAACATTGACTTCAATGCTCTCTCATTGTTGGCTAATCTGCAGATTTAGACAAGAAGAACAAATTAAGTACACCGTTAAATAAAGATGTGTAATTAAATAAAAACGCATTGAAAAACAAATAAAATAGTAAAATTTTAATGTTTTTCTGTGGACTTAGGTATAGGTGAAAGGAAAAATAATGGATACACAATGTACAATGAATAGGTAAATAAAGATCAGCTGAAAAATTAAATAATGCTAGAAAATTTAAAGTATCTTTTCAATAAAATTGTTTTCTCCTTTTCTCTAATTTTTTGCTTCTCATGTTAGAAAATAAGTTCCGAAGAGTGTATGGTAAAATTATTGTGTAACGTGATGACTACCAGTAAATTTAATAACACGCTTATCAATGTCTTCAGAAACTTTCTATTATTAATAAAACAACTCAACAGTTGTTGGGCAGAAGACAATTGTTGGATGAAGTGAATTATTTTTGAATAATCACCATCACCAATATTTTATCCAGTGCGACTAATCAAATAGGTTGAATTTTAGAAAACTGTATTGTACAAGAAGGTAGATGAATATTTATACTTTTCTTACCTCCAGGGAGATTGTTACACTCACTACTTGTGAGGAGCATGTAAACAAGATGCATAAGGAATCGCATGGCGAAAACTCACCATGCCAACGGCAGCGTGGTTAAGGGCAAAGAAATTTTTTAAGAAAAACAATTTACAAAACGAAGACGGTCCTGCGCGTGAATTGGCAAGGTAGGTGTGCACGAAGTTTTATAGAAGCCTGTAGTACCGCTAGAGGTAGACATGAAACCCTCGACAATGATATTTACAAAATTAAATAAAACAAAGAGATACTTCATAAAATGTCACAGAAACTTGTATCAGCTTTTGCTACTTCGATCCAAACCATTATTCAATTATATAGTATAATAATATAATTGTTGATTGCACTGTTAGATTTGAATTGATTTGGAATTGAAGATTGAATTGTTAGTTAGATTTGAATTGAAGATCGAACACCAAAAATTTGCCTTTCCGTGGTTTAAATACAATCCGCACAAAATAGACAACGCTTATCGTGCAAAATTACCCCTTCCCCGTCGCTACGCATCACTCTGGGATCCTCGGTGCATTTCGTAAGACCTCTTATAGATTATCACTAACCACAGCAACACCATTGCACACACACAAAATACTCACAACCGAGAGGTGAATTTTACGTAAAATCGCGAGGTTAAATAGATTCTTTCCTTCCGACACATTATACGATAACATTGATATCACACCAATCCCCACATGCATAAGGACCCTACAAAACCAAAAACTAAAATTCCCTTCCCCCAGCCAAATTATTGGCAATTACACTCAGAAAAATGCTGTAAGAAAAATTACTATAACGTTGTAGAGGTCGTTTTGTAGGAAATGCGACTCAAGTTTGTAGTAAGGTTAACTAACGGTAGACTTAAATTTGACTATAAAATTGTAGTGGTAAACTGTAGGAGAAATATCGACAGGGGCTCAGGCAAATTTCTTACAATTAGAATGAAATAGTTACGACAACAACTTTGTGAATTTCATTATAAATTGTAGAAAGGTTAAACAAATTTTGTAGAAAATATAAGGAAAACATTAGTAATTTTTATCAAATATTTATTGCGTTTCAGTTTTTTGTTCTGACTCAGTGCAAACATATCTAGAACCGTAGTAGGGTGTGATCTCGTATGTAATATTTGCTAATATTGTGCAATAAGTTTCTTCGCTTGTATGGTGTTACTACGCGTTAGTGTTAGTTAAGTGGCTTCTACTGATCTGTTCGTTCTTGTTAAGTACGGTAAGTTTATTAATTGCAGTAAAATTAATAATTGAACCTTTCAATTGCACCTAGCGAGGCGAGACATTTGACAAAGGAAAAATTACAAAAAAATGTTATCAATTTTACAGGATAATAGAAACATATCCGTCTTTTTAACGTTCATCTGAAATCTATTTTTTTAACAGCCTGCTGCTCATTATTATGGATGCTTTTACAAGAGGAAAATTGTCTGAGTGGGGTTTTCAAGATTTAGCTGATGAATGAATTCGATAGAAGTCATTTACTTGAAACAGAATGGGTAGAAGTATTTATTATTTATTTTCAGAAAAGGACGTCTACTTTGTAATAAGCTTTCAAGTTTTTGTTCCTTGTTATAAGTTAAGTTATTATGTTTTATGCTTTTTTAAATACATGATTTAAATAACTGATTGTTTTATTTGTACACTTTTCTACATATGCATTATAGCTTCTGGTGAGATTAAATTGATTAAAAATAAAATCAATAATTGTAGTGATTAATACATCATTACAACCCAAAGGTAGACTACACAATTCTAGAAATAAACACTACAATATATTTTCAAATGTACTGCAATGCAATGGTAAAGTCAACTACTTTTTGTAAAGATACGTAACACTATATTGTACAATTCATTCTTAATTGTTGTAGAGAAATATTCCACAATTTTGTGTATTTTTTTTTCTAATTATTGTATTGAAATATTCCACAATGAAAAGTAATTTTTAATAGAAACTTGTAGTACATATTCTTTAACGATGTGGTAGAGAGACAAACAGTTTGTAGACAATAGAGTAATTACGATATTATATTAATTTTCACTACAACTTGTTTCTGTCCCTATATTCGCTACTACTTGTAATGAAAAGTTCTACAATTGTAGAAGTTTGTTCTACAGTTTTCTCTGAGTGTACTCTCGACCTCCTTGGCGAATATCTGAATTACCTGGATAACCTGCACAACTCCCTAAAATAACCCCACTCATACAAACACACACACACACACACAAGCAAACACATAGTTCATTTTCAAATACACAATCCCATAAATCTCAGAAAAACAATTGAATGAAGAAGAACTTAATTGATCCTATAACGGCTTGAGGTAGAGGGGTTTTAGTCGGTAGGTTAGGTCAAGAGGATCTTAATTGATCCCATAACGGCCTGAGGTAGAGGGGTTTAGTGGGTAGGTCCGAGGACATCTTCCTCGGGAATCCGACACTACCCAGTCGATGGCTAGGTGTCTTTTGAAGATTTCCCCTTCTACGAAAACAAAAAAAAATGAACCACGGCCGGAATTGAATTTACCTCTACTTTCAATTATGTTTTTCGTGAAAACGGTGAACTTTGGAATATACAAACATTTACTTAATTTTTAAGTTTTATAGTGCTCTCTCACCTCCTTCAAGTTCGGCACTTATTTCTGTATACCCTGTATAAAAAAAATCAGTAAAAAATGAGGAATAAAAAGAAATTCATCTGGTAACACTGACTTTTGCTGGTTAGCTTCTTGTCGCCGTAGCGTGCGATAAGGAACCTCCTTCCAAAAATGCCTACAATGAAATGTGTAATTTCTATGTCCAATGAGATTTTTGCCTGTACATTTTACATGTTACTTTGAGTAAAAAGTAATTTCCCATAAGATGATTGCAATTATTCAATTATAAAAGCATTTTTCAGTAGCTCCTTCAAAATTGCTGTGAGGATTTTCCAGCTTTATTGATGACTTACATTTTCTGGTTAGCAATCGGAATCAATAAAATTGCTCCTCTGGCTTATTTATTTTTTTCAATACCGCTGTTTTTTAACCATTCAGAAAAAAGAATGCAACATAAATGCAAACTGTACTAAACAAAAGACGGTTTCGTACAAAGATAAACCGCAGAGCATTATTATTATCATCGCGGAAACAAAGAATATACAGCACAATAGGCATATGGAAACGAAACGCGGCTCATATTAAAGGCTGAAAGGAAAAACCACGCTGCAAAAAACTATCTTCATATTGTCGAAAGCACGCTCCGATAAATACGAAAGAATCTTTCAAGATTATTACTTTTTATTCTCGCTTTTTAGCTTCTCTGATGCCTTTCGCTAGAAAAACAATCTCGCATCTGTTCCATTCTCGAGCCAAGATGAACGAAGAGCAACGGTCGAACAAAATTAACGGACGTTTTTCATTTTTCATTCGTCGGTTTAAGTGGAAATATTATGACGATTAGGATTATTAAGCATGTATTTGTTTAAATTGTAAAAAGTTTTATTATTGTTAAATTTAGTATCAAATATTCTCCGCATTGTAAAAATGTCGTAGATACAATTTTTAGCGAAATGAAGCTAGTCTTGAGAAAATCCAACAGCCTGGGCGAAACGTCGACTGCGGTTTTTTAAATTAATAAAGTACTTAACATCAATATTGCTTTAATTTAAAGGGTGGATCTTGTTAAATTGCAGAAAATAGTGGACTGTTCTGATCGCCATGAATTCAAAGTCACCAATTTGAGTTGACAAATCTACTGTAGTTTAAAATGATATCAAGATTATGAATATTTGCTTGCTGAATTTTTCGATGGAGCCTTCCACCAATTATTTTCTATACTAAAAACGAAGGTCTTCTTTTTTTGCTTTGGTTAATTTTATCTTTAGAATTAAAGAAGGCATAATGGGTTAGTTTCGAAGATTACTGTTTTAAATGTTTTAATAACAGGGGCAGATCCAGGATTTTCAGAAGGGATATTTACGAATGTTTCTGTAATTTTTGCAACAATATTTTATCCAGTGTAGCGTAAATGGCACCTGGTGCGAGGCCTAAATTTACTGCCCTTTCTATTTTCATAATTACATAAGACCTATTAATTACTTTTTTCTGTTTTTTGTTTAAACATAAAAACGAACGTTATGAATTTTTCTTCAAATCGTGTTGTTATTACTACTCATACTGCATCTCCAAATGATTTAACAATGCTATTATGATTTTCAAATTGCAAAATACGTTGAAAACTACGATTTTGACGTTTCGGATCTATTACAAAAACGTCCCTATGACTGGGAAATTAATAAATTCCAGAAGTTGCTCTATGCAGGGCTACTGCGTGGGTAAAAGTGCAAAAGAAATTTCATTTCCATATGTTACAAGGTTTGTAAATTACAACAAAATCATTAATTTCAATTTAAAAAGTGTTAATTTAATTAGGAACAAACCTAAAATTATGCATGTGAATTTACGAAGGTCTCACAACTTTAGTCCAGTCGGTAGAGAATTTTCCCGATATAAATTTGTTACCGGACGGAAGTTGTTCCTATTGTAGCCGGGGAAATGTTAAGCATTCCTGTTCCTAAGCATTTTTTAAACTGTGCGTTAACAAATGGGGGAGGTCCAAATTTGTCAAAAATTAGGTTTTTAGATCTAGAAGGCAAGGTGTGCTTTTTAGAAAGATAAGTTTCAAATAAAAATTGTAGAGAAATTAAAAACCTTTAATTGAGCTGCGGTTCGATTAATTTTGTCAATTAGTTACTGCAAAAATCTCAAAAAATCGTAAAAAATTGTCATTTCTTGTATATTGATTGTTTATTGCAAAAATGACTTTTTTAATGATTTTATCATATTGAAATGATGGTTTTTAAGTTTTGAATTGAACTAGTCTTTGTGGACGTAAATTGGTCAATTTATGCAATAACTAATTGACAAAATTAAATGGTCCGCGGCTCAAATTAAAGGTTTTTAATTTCTCTACAACTTTTATTTGACACTAATCTTTCTAAAAAGCATAACTTGCCTTCTATATCTAAAAACCTGGTTTTGCCAACATTTGACCTCCCCCATTTATTAACGCACAATTTTTCGAAGTTTAAAAATATACAGAAATGCTTAACTTTTCCCCGGCTACAAAAGGAACAACTCCCGTCCAGTAACAAATTTATGTCGGGAAAATTCTCTATCGACTGGACTACTTACTTCATTTACTTAAATAATTCAGAATAGTGAGAGGATTTTGAGGATTTATCTCTGGATTTGCAAAGAAATGTAATTATTTCAGTTCTTCAAATAGATTAGACCGTCACTACCCCGATCTTCAGTACTGTTATTGTCGAATTCTTTCTACATCTTTGCAACATTTAAAAATTTCAATAAAGCAGGATTTTTGATCACTTCACTGGTGACATTTATGATCTAATATTATGTAGTGTTAAATACATATTCCTTCATATATGTACATACATGGAACATAAAAAGTGTTTTTTTTTATAACATACTGGCAAAATCTACAGACCACCGGACGATTCTTGTTTCTGCTTTTTGGCACGCTTTTCTGCGATTGTTACGATTTCAGCTGCTATAATTGTAGGTATTCTGCGAGATACATTTTTGAGTTATGGGAGGTTTAGCTATAATAATGATCTTCGTCCCTATTACACAGAGAACCATAAGGATTCGACCATTCGACCTTTCGTTTTTGTTATAATGGACACGAAAAAATGCCGTTTTCACCGTTGCTTTTCACAGATTTTTATCAACACAAAAATCTGGGTTTCTTTTTGAACCAAGACGGTAGTGTCTTGTATTAGAATATGTAACGGTACTGTGTGACGGACCTGAATCCATCTAATACCGAAGAAAACATTTTTCTCACACCCACATTTGTGCCGACCGGTACTCATGACCCCCTTTACTCCCCCCTTATGATACGCCGCTGCTTTTATCCATAAATATGAATGACAATTCGACTGATTACCGGTTGTAATAGTTATTACCCATGCAAAATAAATTACCTACCTGCGACGCGCTTATGAGATCCAAAAAGATCGAAATCGCGATCCGCGTCTGGCAGTTTCGACAGAATACAGACCATTTCGAGTTATTTTATTCGATTATGGTAACGTGCCTATCACGTTGAGGTTAGCTACGCCGGGATTCGTTTCAGCAAGTAGATATCCATATATTTAAATGGACCTTGTTGGAGCATACGTAATCCTAAAATGTAGCATCATACAACAGATGGCGTTTACCGCGCCATTTGTGGTATTTTCTAAAACACGCTGTTAAGACAGCAGGTAAAAGTTGGTCTGTGTTCTGTTGGAGCTGCCTGCGACGCGCTGATGAGATCCAAAAAGATCGATCCGCGTCTGACAGTTTCGACAGAATATAGACCACTTCAAATTATTTTAACCTAATGAATCATTTCATACTAAAAATTAGAAAATCCCTGTCCCTGTCGTGAATGCGCTATGTTTTGATAAACTATTGGCAACTTTTCTCTTACCTTGGTATTTGTTCCTCCATGAGCTATTATATTCACTGAAAGCGTCTGCACTGACGTTAGCCATGCCGCGTCTATTTCTCTACCTTTGACGTAGTCGTTTTCACCCTTGAGTGCTCCTCACGAACAGGATATCATTGTAATACTTGATACCGTTCTAACGTATGTTGGTCCACTCGTCCGTCGTCTATCCATCCATCTGTTTATCTGTTCGTAGGTCCATCCTCCAGCTGCTTGCCGCCCGCCGTCGTCTCTCTTTCTTGGCTCCCGAACGTTACTTCCACTGGCTGCATCCGAAAAGTCGCCGCCATCACTTCACCGATTTTCAACAACGCTGCCTTCTTGCTCAACTTCATATTCCAACTAATATCTTGTTCTCTTCCTGCAGAATACTCTAGTTTTGTACTATCGCCTTTGCTATAATTTC
Organism: Agrilus planipennis; assembly: GCF_000699045.2. NCBI lineage: Eukaryota > Metazoa > Arthropoda > Insecta > Coleoptera > Buprestidae > Agrilus > Agrilus planipennis. The sequence goes on along the minus strand of NW_020439154.1, from coordinate 187,389 downwards.
TAAGGGACACTTATTTCTGAAAAAAAAAAAAAAGAAAATAGTTGAAGAATTAGGTTAACGCAGCGGCATTCACGGCGCCCCTGGACAATTTTTTGATAGCACCCCTTGTAAAGACGGAGTTGTTGGGGTTTGAAAAAGAAATATCTATTTATTATTAAACTGGCTGGGTCCGCTGGGCTCTAGAAGTGTATGGAAGAAAGGAAAATGAAAAAAGTAGATGAAAAATCAGAAATTTAAAATTCGCACAGGAATACAAGAAAATGTGGAAAGAAGGGGAGGAAAACCACATTATTTGAAAGGCTGAAGAGCAAAGACAAAAAAGGAATTACTTTTAACATCAAGATTTAGACTGGGAAGTAACAATAAGACGGCATGGTATTGGGAAGAAGAAAAGAAGAAAATATGCAGGCTGCGAAAATTGGAACGAGAGACGCTTGGATATATTTTTGAGAGATGTGGAAAAACAGGAAATGGTGCACAAAAATGGAAAATTCAAATGGAATTAAAGGTTGGTGTAAAAAGTATGAGGGAAATCTTATGGAGGAAGAAAATATTAGAAAAACGAGAAGGATAAAATTGTTTAGTTTGTAAAATTCATGTGCAAGTATAAAATAAATGTATATGCACCTTGTACATATGATCATCGTCATAAGGCTGTCAGTCCTGAGACTGGTTGGACACGCACCTCCACTCCTTCCTATCCTGGACTAATCTTCGCATTTCCTTAACACTATAACATTCCACATCCTTAACTTTTTGCGAACAGTAATCTAATCTAGGTCTACCTCTATTCCTCTTAACTACTGATTCTGCCACTAATATGTCCCTGACTGGACCTCCATACCTAAGAAAGTGTCATATTAACCTATCTCGCCTATTCCTTATTGACTTCCATAGAGGTCAGGTAATAATTCATTGTGAATTTAATATAACAAGTGTACTTTTTTAATTTATGAATTTTATATATTAATATGTTTTAGGCAGTGTCAAGTCACTTAACTATCAATACTATATCTATCAGGATTTGGGTGTTTCGCCAAATAAAATAAGGAAAAGGAATGAAAATTACTTCATAGGTACTATTTATTTGCTGGTCTATTCTTATGAAAGACGTTAATATGTTTCTACAAAATGCCATAAAGATAGCTTTCCATTTTATATTTTGGATATATTGGCCTGATTGATTCTAGTTTCTTCTCCTCATATTTTCATGTATGGTACTGTCTTAAAATAAAGTTTTTCATAACTTTCAGTATAATTTTCTTCTCCTATTTGTACATACCTACTATGGCCATACTTGAAATCGCTATCTCATTACTCATTTCGTTTAGAAGTTAGAAAGAATCCGCTGACAATCTGCTTCCACTGGATCTTTCCGGCACAGAATCCTAAAACAAAGCAATAGATAAGAAATCTGATAAGATTGACTATTAATATTACACAAACATGCAAAAGCACCCTCTAATATACAAAAAGTTCACTTTTTCTTACTGTATATCCATACACCATAAGCAGAGGTGGATTAAATATCGAGAGCGCCCTAGGCCAGCTCCTCATAGACGCCCCTCTGGCGGTCATATATTTTGCACAATAATAAAGTACGGGGCGCGTTGCGGAATCTATATATCTTTAAAAAAAGTATGATTTTTTGTAAGTAAGTACTTCCTTAATTTTTTTAGTTTAAAGACTTCCGCGCTCGCCCCTTTCTAGTCTTGCGCCCCTAGACATACGCTTAGTTTGCCTTACGAATAATCCGCCACTGACCATAAGTGTATGTTTTCTGCTTGTGAATTTGTTTTCTTTTCAACGAGATTTATTTGACAACACGTGTTTTGCTGTGAGGTAACCATTAGGAAATGAAAAGGCACAATAGGGCACTCTGTTTGTGTTGCATTCACGGTAAGTGATTTTGCAGAATACGCGACGACAAAGTTGACAAAGAATGTAAAGCGTTTCGTTTTTGTTCGTTGCAGGCGTCTTTTTGTCGTTTATTTTTCCTAGAACATGCATTAATATAGGTATAATGAAAAGCATGTCATTTATATGAGTGGGACCGTTTGAGATCTTCCATTAAATGGTAATGCTCCGTATATTTATAGACACGTACTTTTTGTGGAGTTGCACAATGGAGAAAGACATTATCAATAATAAACTAGGAATATGTGAAATCTTTATACAGGGTAAAAGTAAATTTGATACATTCCATGGAGGGGTTAATGTAGGGATCATTTGCGATCGATTTTGTTATGTGGTACACCAGCTTAGGGGTTGGCAAAGTTTTGAGATAGAAGAACTAAATTGTCAAAGAAAACAAAGCAGCGAAGGTATCAAACAGTCATACTGTTATTGCGAGGACAGGTTGGACACAGACCTTTCTATGTTGAGCTAATCTATTATTTCCTAAAAACAGTAACATCACACAATTTTTATTATTTACGAACAGTATTCCTATCTAAGTCTTTCTCATCTCTCAGAAGGTGTCATACTATCATATTTCTCCTTTTCCGTAGCGCATTTTATTCTCCTACCCTTTTCTAGAGGTCTACCTCTACCTCTTGTAATCCCTGCTTGTCCTTGTAATATGTCTCTAACTGCAGCTGCTGACCGAAAATGGTATCATAACAACCTATTTTGCTTATTTCTTATTGAAGGTCTTCAGCTCTAAGAGTGGTTGGGTACACATTTGCACCTCTTCCTATCTTGAGCCAATCTTCGAAATTCTAGAAGGCTTTATCAATTTAGATCTCTATTTGCGATCAGTAACGTAATCGAGGTCTACCTCTACCCTTTCTAATCCCTGCCTTTCCTTCTAATATATCTAACTAATGCTTCAATTTCTGAAAAGGGCATCATAACAACCTATCTCGCTTATTTCCTTTTGAAAGTATTCATATCAAAGGGTGGTTGGGTACACATTCGCACTTCTTTCTATCTTGCGTCAATCTCCGCAATTTTAGAAGGTTACATCAATCTAGATCTCTATTTGCGGTTAGTAATGTAATCGAGGTCTACCTCTACCTCTTGTAGTTCCTGCCTTTCCTTCTAATATGTCTCTAAATAGTGTTTCATTTCTGAAAAGGGTATCATAACAACCTATCTCGCGTATTTCCTACCGAAGACCTTTATCTCAAAGACTGGTTGGATACACATTTGTACTTCTTCCTATCTTGAGCCAATCTTCGCAATTCCGGAAAAACACATCAATCTAGATCTCTATTTGCGGTCAATAAAGTAATCGAGGTCTACCACTACCTCTTGTAATTTCTGCCTTACCTTCTAATATATCTCTAAATAGTGCTTTACTTTTGAAAAGGTCATTATAACAACCTATCTCGCTTATTTCCTACTCAAGGTCTTCATCTCGAGGGGTGTTTGGGTACACATTTGCACTTCTTCCTATCATAAACCAATTTTCGCAATTCCGGAAAAACACATCAATCTAGATCTCTATTTGCGATCACTAATGTAATCGAGGTCTACCACTACCTCTTGTAATTTCTGCCTTTCCTTCTAATATATCTCTAAATAGTGCTTTACTTCTGAAAAGGTCATTATAACAACCTATCTCGCTTATTTCCTACTCAAGGTCTTCATCTCGAGGGGTGTTTGGGTACACATTTGCACTTCTTCCTAACATAAGCCAATCTTCGCAATTCCGGAAAATCACATCAATCTAGATCTCTATTTGCGATCACTAATGTAATCTAGGTCTACCTCTACCTCTTGTAATCCTTGCTTGTCCTTCTAATGTATCTCTAACTAGTGCTTCATGGCCGATAAGCACCTCATAATAACCTATTTCGCTTATTTTTTATTGAAGGTCTTCAGCTCGAAGTATAGTTGGGTACACATTTACACCTCTTCCTATCTCGAGCCAATCTTCGTAATTCTAGAAAACTTCATCAATCTAGATCTCTATTTGCAGTCAGTAACGTAATCGAGGTCTACTTCTACCTCTTCTAATTTCTGCTTGTCCTTCTAATATGTCTCTAACTAGTGCTACATGACTGAAAAGCACCTCTTGTAATCCCTGCTTGTCCTTGTAATATGTCTCTAACTGCAGCTGCTGACCGAAAATGGTATCATATCAACCTATCTCGCTTATTTCCTATTGAAGGTCTTCAGCTCGAAGAGTGCTTGGGTGCACATTTGCACCTCTTCCTATCTTGAACCAATCTCCGCAATTCTAGAAGGCTACGTCAATCTAGATCTTTATTTGCGGTTAGTAATGTAATCGAAGTCTACCTCTACCTCTTGTAATTGTAATTGTTTCTGAAAAGGGCATCATACCAACTTTTTTCGCTTATTTCTTATTGAATATCTGGATCTAAAGAGGCGTGAGAGAATACCTATGTATTGAAGTTCTGTTGGAAACAATATCTTCAGTTTTACAAATAGTTTCCTGAATCATGCTGCCCAATGTAATCGATTCGGCTGTTGATTACTTTTATAAATCGATTTTGGATATGACTGATAAACATTTTCGACTAACTAACATTCATTGAATCGATTCGGCACATTACTAATTACCGTTAGTAAACTGCTGGTTCCCATTATGGCATAAAGCGGTAGTTTTGGAAGACTGAATTAATTTTGCTATAGATTTCTACGTGAATTCGGGCATTAACTAACGAGGCCTGTCATTACGTTATTCCCATCGAGTATCGACGGACACTGACATACTGTCGTTAATAAAATCGGGTCCAGTCCTTGCGTAATTACGTTAAATAATTGAATGCGCAACGATCGATATTGCTACAACATCTGGCTATCATTTACAGTAGCACCAACATTAACATCAACGACGGCATTAGCAGCAGCAGCAGCAGCAACAATAACAACAACGGAATACTACTCCACGATTTGCGGACCAATAGCAATCGCAATCAGTTTGCATGATCGATGGGCAAGTGTATGCACACGATGCGAACGCATTATTACGTTCATTGCAAAATGAACCGGAAGCAAACAGAAGCATTTATGGAATACTTAAATCATCCACCTCGACGAACAACAAACGTTTATTTTATGCTTCCGCACTGTATACGTAATAGATGGATACTTATGTATTATGTATATGTATGCTGGATACATACATGCATACATCCATCGGTATCGACAATATTATTCCGCGTCCGAATTCTAAACCAATTTCGACTTGAACAAAGGAATATTAATGAACATTTCAATCACATTTGTAGATTTAGCTACTGATCTAAGTATTACACAGGCTGTCCTAGTACAACGTGGAGAGAAAACAACAAAATTGTTGATAATGCATTATTTACGAAATTTGTGATGGAAAATAGAAGGAGAGGAGTCGGGAAGTAAATGAGTAGGGTAAAATGGGATGGACCAGAAAATTTTAAAGGAGATATAGTAAATACTGCTCTTGGCAAAAATATCCGATTTGCCTTAAAATGGAAAGTTGGTTAAACCTTGAAAGAGTATTTCCAAGTCTGCTATAATACATAGCAAATGAAATAGAAAATAATCCCTAACATCATCAGGATCTAAATAACTACGGACGAATGTCATTCGTAACTATTTTTCGATTGCAAAATTTCCATCCTTATATTATCATCATAAGGTCGTCAGTCCTAAGACTGGTTGGACACGCACCTCCACTATTTCCTATCCTGAGCTAATCTTCGCATTTCCTTAAAATTAGGACAACCTACATCCTTAATTATTTGCGAAGAGTAATTTAAACTAGGTCTACCTCTACCCCTTCTAACTCCCGTTTCTGCCTCTAATATGTCTCTGACTAGACCTTCATGCCTAAGAAGGTGTCCTACCAACCTATCTCGCCTATTTTTTATTGACTTCCACAGAGTCCTCTGTTCTCCTATTCTTTCCAATACCTCTTCATTTCTAACCTTTTCTACCCACGTTATCGTCATCATCCGCCTATAACACCACATTTCGAACGCTTTTAACCTTTTCTTTTCCGCCGCGCCCACTGTCCATGTTTCGTACCCGTACAAAGCCGTGCTCCAAACTTACACCTTTACCAACCTTTTTCGAATTTCTAAATTAACCGTTCGCGAGCATTTATTAAAGGCGACACGACCCTGCGCTATCCTCTGCTTTATATCCCTAGTACTCCTTCCATCCTGACTTATCTGACTTCCTAGGTATCTAAAATCAGCCACTTCTTCTAATTTTTCGTCTCCTATCTTTACATTCGCTCTGGTAGGTAATAAAGACTTGATTTTTTGAGTTTTTCTATATATAGGTATATACGAATCCCGTATTTCTTGCGGTTTTTGCATCAGTTCAAGAATTTTAAAAAATGCTTTTGTTAATTTTTCTTTTAAAACTAAAACAATGAAGTTATAAATGCGAATGTGAGCTTGTTTGTTTCACCATTTCACTCCTTAACTACTCATCAATAATCATGAAATTTTGTACACACATTATCAAGGGTGTGAAAAAGGTCATAGCGTATTATTTATTTTATTCAGAAATAGGTACCAACCCTAAAAACAATACTGTTCCCGCGGGATAGAAAAATTAGTTTTATGTGGTCGTCGATGATCTTTGACACGTATTTATGTAGGATATCAATGCGAGCAAAGACGCGGGTAATATCTATCATGAAATTTTGTACATAAAGAATACTGTTTCCGAGGATAGGCAAATTAGTTTTATGTGATTGTTGATGATCTTTTATACGTATCTGAGACATCAACGGAAGCTATGCTAAGGATAAAACCTTTCATGAAATTTTATATACACAAAGGGCATAGGGTACCTATTATCCAGAAATAAATACTGCTCCCGAGGGATAGTTATTTTTATCCGGTCGTCGATGATCTTTGACACATCATGCAAATTGCGTCGCCGCCGCAGAATTTTGATTCGTTATTAACAGCGATGTTAGATGTACCAATTTCTTGGTATATGTACTGGTTTTTCAAGATTTGTACCATGTACCAAGCCACTACTGTCTTGGTATGCAAACATTCCAAGTTCTGAATATTGACCAAATTAAGTAAGTCTGCCGTCTAGCATGGAATCAAATAATAATTAATAATTTTTTTTCTTATTTATCACTAGATCAGATCAATTTGAATGTGAAAATTTCAAATCCGTTGAAAGATTACGGCATATGCGCCAATGTTACGTGTTGTGTTTCTTTACCGTTCACATAATAAGTAAACTGGAAATCTTCATAGACGGTTAACTTAAAAAAAGCTTGAAGGGTATCATTTATTTTATCGTTGATTAATTATTTATTTATTGAATGATACTATATTGTAAGTACATTATATCCAAATTAATTTTATTGGAATACTATTCTTAAGGAAGTAATACTCATGATATTTTGTGTTCCGTAAACATACCAATTTTACATTGAAAATATCAGCTTTTATGTCACAACAGGACCAGGTTTTCTGATTTACCTCTAACATCGCTGGTTAATATTAGTGAAAAATTTTAGTATGTGAACGATACGCAGCGATACAGCACACATAAAGAATTTCTTTTTGTTTTTCGTATTAATTCTGTTTCCTAAACGAAGTTATTTGTAGTGTAGTTGTTGTTTTTCCTCTTTAAAACATATTGGTTATGAACGTAGATAAATACATTTCCATAGTATATTTAATTATTTTACTGTCAATAAAATATTTAAAGTTGATACTGATTTATTGATTAAAAAAAAACTACAATGCAATACAAGTTATCGTCACGCTAACGGTCACGAAAAAAGGGAGAAAAAAATAGAGTAAAACA
>NW_020439154.1:177338-179159 GCF_000699045.2 Agrilus planipennis | reverse complement strand
TACCTACTGTCTGAGTGTTTTGTAGAGTAGCGGATAATAATATAAATAAAATAGTAATTATTGTAATGAAACATCTAATTCGGTAATGGAAGTCTTATATTATCTATTGTTATAAACGTATGCTTGTGGTGGTGCAACGATAGCCCGATAGGTCCTTTTTTACACCTTTCAAACTAACATCCGCGGAACTTTAAATATTATGCGAACAAGACGTTTGATAAAAGGATTCTGTATATGTATCGTATGTATGATTTCTTTGAAATAAATGAATTTAAAATGCAAATACAAAATAAAATATATCTATTTTAATTTTGCATTTAAATACTTTTTTGAGAAAAACATTTTGTATTTTATGTATAGTAAAATACTTTTCCAAACGTATTATTATTGTAAAATGCTAAATACATTTTTGCTGTTAAAAGTTTTGCTAGTACCACCGATCAAACATTATATTAGTAAAAGTCGCTCACATTGGTCATTGAAGGTATTAGAAGTTTAAAAAGGGGACAAAGATACATTACGTTGAATGCTTTCTAATTCTTTAACTGAAGAGATCCCAAAAAATTCTAAACTGCTTGGAAATGGATAATCTAAACTATTGGATCGATATTGTTTTTCGGGATCAATGTTATGGTCCATGGAATTTTGAACTTCCACATTGATATTAACACCTGCCAAATCACCACTTATCGTACCTTTAGCAAGGAACTACGAAATTAAATAATTCGAAGTGGTCTGTATTCTGTCGAAACTGCCAGACGCGGATCACGATTTCGATCTTCTTGGATCTCATCAGCGCGTCGCAGGCAGTGCATTTTAGAAAACACCACAAATACGAATCGTACTACAGATGGCGTTTACCGCGCCATTTGTTGTATTTTCTAAAACGCGCTGTTAAGACAGCAGGTAAAGGTTGGTCTGTGTTCTGTCGAGTTGTCTGCCACGCGCTGATGAGATCCAAAAAGATCGAATTCGCGATCCGCGTCTGGCAGTTTCGACAGAATACAGATCACTTCGAATTATTTTATTCGATTATGGTAACGTTCCTAACACGTTGAGGTTAGCTACGCCGGGTTTTGTATCAGCAAGTAGATATCCACACAAGTGGACCTTGTTGGAGCATACGTAATCCTAAAATGTAGCATCGTACTACAGATGGCGTTTATCGCGCTAATTGTGGTATTTTCTAAAACTACGAAATTCTTTGAATTACGACAAAATACCCCGCAAAAAGTGATACACGCCAGCTGTTTAAAATTGAAAACTACAAGATATTGTGATGTGCTAATGAATGCGTATAATCCAATATTCTTAGAAAACGATTGGAAAAACTTCACTTATTAGATGAACCCAAAGCTAGAAACTATGGATTTCATTTTTTCTCTTATTACAATGTGTAAAAAATCGGAAACAAAATGGGATTGTAAATATTTTAATATAAAATGATTGATGGTGATTTTACATCAATAAAATTATTTGCAACCCTATTTATCTCTGATCTTTCACGCTAAGCAAACAATTTTGCCATTTTCCTTTTTTCCAATTAAAGCGGTGACAAAGACAAATAAGGAAGCGTATTGTAATGTTCGTCGGTTTAACAAAATTAACTTATAAGGCTGATAACGACAAAAACTATTTATTTACACTAATTATTAAAGAACTTAAAAACACTATTAAATTATTACTAAACTTAGGTTATCAATTATTCTATTTACTCACTTTACTGTTGATATATCACTATTCACTGCGCTATTTATTTCACTGCTATCACTGTCAATTTATTTCTGGATTCACTTCTGCAACGGTCAATTTATTTCTTCT
>NW_020439154.1:172770-175890 GCF_000699045.2 Agrilus planipennis | reverse complement strand
AGAGTCCTCTGTTCTCCTATTCTTTCCAATACCTCTTCATTTCTAACCTTTTCTACCCACGTTATCGTCATCATCCGCCTATAACACCACATTTCGAACGCTTTTAACCTTTTCTTTTCCGCCGCGCCCACTGTCCATGTTTCGTACCCGTACAAAGCCGTGCTCCAAACTTACACCTTTACCAACCTTTTTCGAATTTCTAAATTAACCGTTCGCGAGCATTTATTAAAGGCGACACGACCCTGCGCTATCCTCTGCTTTATATCCCTAGTACTCCTTCCATCCTGACTTATCTGACTTCCTAGGTATCTAAAATCAGCCACTTCTTCTAATTTTTCCTCTCCTATCTTTACATTCGCTCTGGTAGGTAATAAAGACTTGATTTTTTGAGTTTTTCTATATATAGGTATATACGAATCCCGTATTTCTTGCGGTTTTTGCATCAGTTCAAGAATTTTAAAAAATGCTTTTGTTAATTTTTCTTTTAAAACTAAAACAATGAAGTTATAAATGCGAATGTGAGCTTGTTTGTTTCACCATTTCACTCTTTAACTACTCATCAATAATCATGAAATTTTGTACACACATTATCAAGGGTGTGAAAAAGGTCATAGCGTATTATTTATTTTATTCAGAAATAGGTACCAACCCTAAAAACAATACTGTTCCCGCGGGATAGAAAAATTAGTTTTATGTGGTCGTCGATGATCTTTGACACGTATTTATGTAGGATATCAATGCGAGCAAAGACGCGGGTAATATCTATCATGAAATTTTGTACATAAAGAATACTGTTTCCGAGGATAGGCAAATTAGTTTTATGTGATTGTTGATGATCTTTTATACGTATCTGAGACATCAACGGAAGCTATGCTAAGGATAAAACCTTTCATGAAATTTTATATACACAAAGGGCATAGGGTACCTATTATCCAGAAATAAATACTGCTCCCGAGGGATAGTTATTTTTATCCGGTCGTCGATGATCTTTGACACATCATGCAAATTGCGTCGCCGCCGCAGAATTTTGATTCGTTATTAGCAGCGATGTTAGATGTACCAATTTCTTGGTATATGTACTGGTTTTTCAAGATTTGTACCATGTACCAAGCCACTATGACAAACATTCCAAGTTCTGAATATTGACCAAATTAAGTAAGTCTGCCGTCTAGCATGGAATCAAATAATAATTAATAATTTTTTTTCTTATTTATCACTAGATCAGATCAATTTGAATGTGAAAATTTCAAATCCGTTGAAAGATTACGGCATATGCGCCAATGTTACGTGTTGTGTTTCTTTACCGTTCACATAATAAGTAAACTGGAAATCTTCATAGACGGTTAACTTAAAAAAAGCTTGAAGGGTATCATTTATTTTATCGTTGATTAATTATTTATTTATTGAATGATACTATATTGTAAGTACATTATATCCAAATTAATTTTATTGGAATACTATTCTTAAGGAAGTAATACTCATGATATTTTGTGTTCCGTAAACATACCAATTTTACATTGAAAATATCAGCTTTTATGTCACAACAGGACCAGGTTTTCTGATTTACCTCTAACATCGCTGGTTAATATTAGTGAAAAATTTTAGTATGTGAACGATACGCAGCGATACAGCACACATAAAGAATTTCTTTTTGTTTTTCGTATTAATTCTGTTTCCTAAACGAAGTTATTTGTAGTGTAGTTGTTGTTTTTCCTCTTTAAAACATATTGGTTATGAACGTAGATAAATACATTTCCATAGTATATTTAATTATTTTACTGTCAATAAAATATTTAAAGTTGATACTGATTTATTGATTAAAAAAAAACTACAATGCAATACAAGTTATCGTCACGCTAACGGTCACGAAAAAAGGGAGAAAAAAATAGAGTAAAACAGAAAATCAGAAAATAAAAAAACGCGACAGCCGTAACAACAATATTATGATTTATTGTTTTTCCTATTAAAAACTTTTTTTTTATTATTCTTTGTAATTTTTATGTATTTTTATTCAATAAAGTTTTATAATTCTTATGATGGAAAATACTACAAATGGCGCAGTAAACGCCATCTGTAGCACGATGCTACATTTTAGGATTACGTATGCTCCAACAAGGTCCACTTGTGTGGATATCTACTTGCTGAAAACGAATCCCGGCGTTCTTATGTTAATTGGTAAAAGTTTAATTCTAATTATCCTCACCCCCCTGGGGTCTGGAGAAAAAATTTCTAGGGTCCCACAAAAGGTTAATCCGGTCCTGGGTAAAACCTAGTATATATTAACAATTAGGAAATATGGGATCTATAGAAAAATGTAGCCGTTATTATTTTTTTCTAAAAAGTAGGTTTTCATTATTAGGAGGGCGAGTTGAAATGAGAAGAATCTAACAAAAACTGAAAAACTTATCGAACGTGTGTAAACAGAACAATTTAGCAAAACGAGCAATTATATGTAACGAGTACTGGAGTAAAAGGGTCCGATAGGTATGTATCATAAAAGGCGACCCGACCGAGCGGACAAAACTACATTTTTAAACTTTTTGTCCGCTAATCCTGGTTGCTTGCATGTGTTCGAGTGCAACCCTTGTCCAATTTGCTTGGCAAATTGTCTCATTTGTTTTGGCGGTGGCACACGCGGACAAGTACCCAAGGGAAAAATTGCATACCGCGTTCGTGTAACAATGTGTGCTCAACCGCGCGACTCCCGCTAACGGCGTCGATAATAAACCTCTTTTCGGTTGCCGTCAACCAACCCTTTGCGCCTTCTGGGATTTCGACGGGAGCGAAACGGCCGAGTACGATCACCACAACGACAACTTGGCAACCGAAGGCAATTTTTCTTACGATAAAAGTAACATTTATTTTTCGTATACATATGTATCTATGCAGTTACGTGTACCTACTGTCTGAGTGTTTTGTAGAGTAGCCCGGGAGGTTCTTTTTACACCTTTCAAACTAACATCCGCGGAACTTTAAATATTATGCGAACAAGACGTTTGATAAAAGGATTCTGTATATGTATCGTATGTATGATTTCTTTGAAATAAATGAATTTAAAATGCAAATACAAAATAAAAAATATCTATTTTAATTTTGCATTTAAATACTTTTTTGAGAAAA
>NW_020439154.1:163555-171229 GCF_000699045.2 Agrilus planipennis | reverse complement strand
TACCTACTGTCTGAGTGTTTTGTAGAGTAGCGGATAATAATATAAATAAAATAGTAATTATTGTAATGAAACATCTAATTCGGTAATGGAAGTCTTATATTATCTATTGTTATAAACGTATGCTTGTGGTGGTGCAACGATAGCCCGATAGGTCCTTTTTTACACCTTTCAAACTAACATCCGCGGAACTTTAAATATTATGCGAACAAGACGTTTGATAAAAGGATTCTGTATATGTATCGTATGTATGATTTCTTTGAAATAAATGAATTTAAAATGCAAATACAAAATAAAATATATCTATTTTAATTTTGCATTTAAATACTTTTTTGAGAAAAACATTTTGTATTTTATGTATAGTAAAATACTTTTCCAAACGTATTATTATTGTAAAATGCTAAATACATTTTTGCTGTTAAAAGTTTTGCTAGTACCACCGATCAAACATTATATTAGTAAAAGTCGCTCACATTGGTCATTGAAGGTATTAGAAGTTTAAAAAGGGGACAAAGATACATTACGTTGAATGCTTTCTAATTCTTTAACTGAAGAGATCCCAAAAAATTCTAAACTGCTTGGAAATGGATAATCTAAACTATTGGATCGATATTGTTTTTCGGGATCAATGTTATGGTCCATGGAATTTTGAACTTCCACATTGATATTAACACCTGCCAAATCACCACTTATCGTACCTTTAGCAAGGAACTACGAAATTAAATAATTCGAAGTGGTCTGTATTCTGTCGAAACTGCCAGACGCGGATCACGATTTCGATCTTCTTGGATCTCATCAGCGCGTCGCAGGCAGTGCATTTTAGAAAACACCACAAATACGAATCGTACTACAGATGGCGTTTACCGCGCCATTTGTTGTATTTTCTAAAACGCGCTGTTAAGACAGCAGGTAAAGGTTGGTCTGTGTTCTGTCGAGTTGTCTGCCACGCGCTGATGAGATCCAAAAAGATCGAATTCGCGATCCGCGTCTGGCAGTTTCGACAGAATACAGATCACTTCGAATTATTTTATTCGATTATGGTAACGTTCCTAACACGTTGAGGTTAGCTACGCCGGGTTTTGTATCAGCAAGTAGATATCCACACAAGTGGACCTTGTTGGAGCATACGTAATCCTAAAATGTAGCATCGTACTACAGATGGCGTTTATCGCGCTAATTGTGGTATTTTCTAAAACTACGAAATTCTTTGAATTACGACAAAATACCCCGCAAAAAGTGATACACGCCAGCTGTTTAAAATTGAAAACTACAAGATATTGTGATGTGCTAATGAATGCGTATAATCCAATATTCTTAGAAAACGATTGGAAAAACTTCACTTATTAGATGAACCCAAAGCTAGAAACTATGGATTTCATTTTTTCTCTTATTACAATGTGTAAAAAATCGGAAACAAAATGGGATTGTAAATATTTTAATATAAAATGATTGATGGTGATTTTACATCAATAAAATTATTTGCAACCCTATTTATCTCTGATCTTTCACGCTAAGCAAACAATTTTGCCATTTTCCTTTTTTCCAATTACAGCGGTGACAAAGACAAATAAGGAAGCGTATTGTAATGTTCGTCGGTTTAACAAAATTAACTTATAAGGCTGATAACGACAAAAACTATTTATTTACACTAATTNATAGTTTGTCAAAAGGTAGTCATCCAACCGAATCACGCGTTCAGGTGCAGTAGTTAGAATGTGCACTTGCAGTTTTTTTTAACTGTTTGTGTACCAATGTGCATACATGTGTACGTGTGGACATAGACGTAAAAGCAGCGAATAAACGGATGCTCCTTTCCCCTATCGTTGCGATGAAGATAAGTTGTGTGGAATAATATAGAAGCGTGTTACGTGTGCAGGTGTTTCGCCACGATATCGAATATGTTCACGATTATTTCGTTTGATCCGGGGGCTGAATTTTCTCACACCAGTGCGCCTTTATCAAAATCTGTATGCACGCCCACTCACGCGCGACGTAATTCGACGATACCAGAGGGCGTTACGTAACACGGACATTAGTGCCACTTCACGTGACAACCTGCCATTTGACGCCCAATGTATCTATCCATATTTACCGATTACGAACTTATTATTAATAACATCAATAATTCGGAATAAAATATTTTGAAATCCGGAAATTAATATCAAAATGGTATGAACGTTTACTAAGTGAAATACTTTAGTAATATCAAATAGAAACTAGAACCATTTTTATATATAGCCTCTATGCATTAACTAGTTTTTTAGTTTGTTATGTTATTTGCTAATAAACTTTTTACCCTGTTTGTGCCTGTTATTTAATCTGAACGTAGTTAATACCCATATGGATTTAAATTGCACGCCGAAAATCACTGTTCCCCTGTCAACGAGAAAAAAAGGAGTTTCAAACAGCATGAGTTTAATTTAGATGCAGGACTATGCCTCAGGTTAGCCACATGACAATAGTGTAACCTGAAATAATTTAAAACGATACAAACGCAATAGAATCCGCATCTGTCGCTGATATCAAAGCGATTGTTATCAGAATTAGACGAGCCAACTTAAACCAGTTAGCATAGAGAGTCCGCTGAGCGTAAAAAGCGGAGGGGGTGGAATGGTCACGCAGTATCGCCCCTCGTGTGTTCGATTATATGCTGGATTGCGTTTCAATAAAAATAAGGATTTTTTTGCCAACTGACAGACGCATACGGCTAAACTAATTCAAACCGCTACGCCTCCATTCAAGATGTGTCACCACATCATATACATACATACATTTGTACTACTGTGTCTAAAAAATGTTCAATAATACATGAGTACTTTTGTATTTTGTCATCATCATAAGGTCGTCAGTCCTAAGACTGGTTGGACACGCACTTCCACCCTTTCCTGAGCTAACCTTCGCATTTTCCTAAAACTAGAGGACTGTGCCGGAAGGTAGGACGGAAGGCCCTCTTCAGCCTGCTTTCAGGAATCGTGGGAATGGGTGGGTGGTGGTTCGGGTGAGAAAGTTGAGACGGACGAAATGAAGACAGAAGAGAGTGAAAGATTATCTGTGGAATATTACTGCCCCAGCATTTACCTAAGTGATCCAAGGAAACACAGAAAAACTTGGACCAAGGCAGACGGACCCGGAATCGAACCGGCGTCCTCCCGAATGCTAAGCAATGGTCTAGACCTCTAGGCCATGCCGCTCGGTTAAAACTAGAACAATCCACATCCTTAACTATTTGCAAACAGTAATCTAACCTAGGTCTACCTCTACCCCTCCTAACTTCCGTTTCTGCCTCTAATATGTCTCTGACTAGACCTTTATGCCTGAGAAGGTGTCCGACCAACCTATCTCGCCTATTTTTTATTGACTTCCATGCAGTCCTCTGTTCTCCTATTCTTTCTAATACCTCTTCATTTCTAACCTTTTCTAATCACGTTATCCTCAACATTCGCCTATAACACCACATTTCGAAGGGTTCTAACCTTTTCTTTTCCGCCGCGCCCACTGTTCATGTTTCGCACCCGTACAACGCCGCCGCCCAAATGTACACCTTTAACAATCTTTTTCGAATTTCTAAATTAACGGTTCACGAGCATAGAAGTGACTTCTTTTTATTGAAGGCGACACGACCGTGCGCTATCCTCTATTTTATATCCCTACTACCTTCCGTCCTGACTTATCTGACTTCCTAGATATCTAAAATCAGTCACTTTTCTAATTTTTCGTCTTCTATCTTTATATTCGCTCTTTCTCTACTTTTTCTGCTCCGTGCATACCAGTATTTTAGTTTTACTTTTATTTATTTTCATACAGTACTGATTTGTCAGTACCGCTTCCATTTTATTTAAAGCTATCTCTAGGTCCTCCTTGCTAGATGATAATACTGCTATATCATCTGCAAATCTAAGCATACTAATCTTTTGCCCCTGTATATCTACATTGTATTTTGTATTAATTTAGAAATTCCGAAACGATTGTAAAAGATGTATGTATGGAGCATGGCTCCGTACCGGTGCTAAACCCCGACTAAATTTTGAGGGGGGTGCAGGTAGGGTTCCTAAGTGGATAGCCCACTACCCCTTGTAGGTCCCATGAGGTTGCTGCCTAGGGCAAGGGAGAGGCATATAACGCCTTGCCGCATTTGCGCATCATCATCAATGCCGCACGTGACCCACGCAGGGAAAAATTATTGTTACCCGAATAAAAATTTTTGAAAAAATGAACTTTATTATTAATGAATAAAGTACAAAATTCTTGATGGTTGTGGCCTAGAATGATTCTCTTCCTTCAGTGGGAACACCGATGGAGTCAATTATCCGATGATTCGCCAACAGCTGTGGTTGGCATTCCCAGACAACGCAGCGTGGTCGTGATACCCTTCGCTGCAGTTGTACTGAGATTGAAGGAAGATGAAAAATCATTCCAATCCGACATCGACTATTGAGCACTTATTTTTTTGATTTCTGTTTCGGTTCTAATGTTATGTCTGGTCAAATCAGAAAATGCTCATTCTGTGTTTAAATAGTTTTAAAAAACCATTTTGCATATCTCTAATCATGACTAGCATCCCAAGTTACAGGGTGAGCTTTTACTTCATCGACGAAAAATTTGACATCCACATTTTCATTAGCCATCGAGTTAAGAGACTCCCACCAGCTCGGTAGTAGATACAACGTTGCGATAAAAGTACATTTCCTATTTAGACAAATGAGTCCTGCTAGATATCGATGTATAGAAATAAGACCCTCACACGTACGTCTATAACTATAGTAGCAAGAGCGACATGGTTGTCAGATAGGCATCGGCGATACGTGTGAATCCCTTTCTTCTTTTGGGATTGAAAATGACGCAACGTCTCCATAGATTTTGCGGAAAGTATGCACAAATTTGGTATTTATACTCCTTGATATAATTAATCAAATACCTAGTATGGCATTTTAAAAAAATTAACTCCTGGGGGTTAAAAGTTTGTATAGAACATTTTTATTTGTGGTAAAAAACAAAACATGTACAGAAAATAATTTCCTCACATTGGACGTTAATAGCCATTTAGGTATAGACATTTAAGTTTTTATTTTGGAACTTATTATTCGATTATGTTTGCAGTTATACTTCGTTTACTTTATCTAGCGATGTGCTGCTTCCGATGTTTTGGATGCGTGCTGGCAAAATCGTAGGTAGGGAGAAAAAAGCTCATTGTACTCTCGACTCTTGTTCATTAAACATACTTTTTCATACAGTACCTGCCAAAAGTTTTGTTCAATCATGAATAGTAGTGTCGAAAACAAGCATTAAAGCCTTTAATATGTCTTCAAATATAAATAAACATCTCGTTGATATTTTCAGTAGTAATTGGTACCAATAACAGCACATTTCAGCAATGCAATTGTAGTTGATAAAATGGTCAGTTTTTCCGTGCAGTACTGTACGGAGTATACGCTCCTCACCGGGTCGAGAGTTGTCTCCTTTCTTTTCTGGCCTAGTGCTGTTCTTTTCTACTTTGTGCCGGTCAAGCTAAATTGCTAGAGAAACTAAACGAAGTATAGTACCCAACATTACTTCGTACAGTTGCAATACATTTCGTATCTATCTAAAAAGCACATCCTTTTTCTGTATAGTTTGTCAAAAGGTAGTCATCCAACCGAATCACGCGTTCAGGTGCAGTAGTTAGAATGTGCACTTGCAGTTTTTTTTAACTGTTTGTGTACCAATGTGCATACATGTGTACGTGTGGACATAGACGTAAAAGCAGCGAATAAACGGATGCTCCTTTCCCCTATCGTTGCGATGAAGATAAGTTGTGTGGAATAATATAGAAGCGTGTTACGTGTGCAGGTGTTTCGCCACGATATCGAATATGTTCACGATTATTTCGTTTGATCCGGGGGCTGAATTTTCTCACACCAGTGCGCCTTTATCAAAATCTGTATGCACGCCCACTCACGCGCGACGTAATTCGACGATACCAGAGGGCGTTACGTAACACGGACATTAGTGCCACTTCACGTGACAACCTGCCATTTGACGCCCAATGTATCTATCCATATTTACCGATTACGAACTTATTATTAATAACATCAATAATTCGGAATAAAATATTTTGAAATCGGGAAATTAATATCAAAATGGTATGAACGTTTACTAAGTGAAATACTTTAGTAACAGCAAATAGAAACTAGAGGGCGATACACTGTTTTTAGTTGGGAATTTAAAATTTTAAGCTGTGTGGCTTTTTGACTAAGCGGCATGATCTAGAGGTTTAGAGTTCAGACCATTGCATAGCATTCGGGAAGATGTCTGTTCCATTCCGTGTCCATCTGTCCTGGTCCAAGCTTTTCTTTGGTTTCCTAGGATCAGTTGGACAAATACTGGTGCAGTAATATTTGTCTTCATTTCGTTTGCCACTTTTTTCTTACCTTAACCACCAGATATGTATGAAATATATGTTGGAAAATAAATAAATTTGTGCTTAGAAGAATTCATGATAATTATAAGGTCATCAGTCCAAAGACTGGTTGGACACGCACCTCCACTCATTCCTATCCTGAGTTAATCTTCGCATTTTCCTAAAACTAGAACATTCCACATCCTTAACTATTTGTGAACAGTAATCTAATCTAGGTCTACCTCTACTCCTCTTAATTCCCGTTTCTGCCTCTAACATGTCTCTGACTAGACATTCAAGCCTAAGAAGGTGTCCTACTGACCTATCTCGCCCATTTCTTATTGACTTTCATAGAGTCCTCTGTTCTCCTATTGTTTCTAATACCTCTTAATTTCTAACCTTCTCTATCCACCGTATCCTCATCATCGTACGCTTCTAACCTTTTATTTTCCTCCGCGTCCACCGTCCATGTTTCGCATCCGTACAGCGCCCCGCTTCAAACATACACCGTTAACAGTCTTTTTCGAATTTAGAAGAATTATTAAAAAAGAAAACGTATAAGCATCAGATTAAATGAGCAAGATTAAGACAACACAAATGACCAAGACCAAGACTGGGGCCGAGACTGGGACAGTCTTGGTTTAGGTCTTGCTTGGCTCATCACTAGTGATAAAAAAGAAATCGATTTTCAAAAATCACCGTCGTTAAAAGAACTCCTGAAAAATCTGTATGAAAAACATTATACCTCTGAATAATAAGGTATTTGTTAATGCAAATTAGGTTAAATATTTATTTATGAACTGGAATTAATATTTATGTAGGATGAAAAATTGATAGAGCAAAAAACCGCATCATATAAATATAAAGTGAACGTTAACAAGCTCGCGGTATACGCCAACAGCGTCGTCGACGAGTGTTTGGCGCCAAAATAGGAGAAAATCGATCTGGGCAAAATTACGGCGCCATATTTCATTAGTCAGAAGCACGGAACGCAATTTTTACCGGCATAAATCGCAGCAGTGCACTATGCGGGGTAAAACAACGTCGAATTTATGGGCACATATAGCTTCATTTAAAAGTTATGTATCACAACTACGACAATCCTCCACGGAAACATAAAATTTGTTACGAAGAATGCACTCTACCAAATATCGCGTCCCAAATATGTAATAAAATTCGGTTTTCGGAATTTAAAGATAAGAAATTCAAATAAAATTATTCGAAGTGGTCTGTATTCTGTCGAAACTGCCAGACGCGGATCGCGATTTCGATCTTTTTGGATCTCATCAGCGCGTCGCAGG
>NW_020439154.1:136213-159985 GCF_000699045.2 Agrilus planipennis | reverse complement strand
CTCATTATACTCTCGACTCTTGTTCATTAAACATACTTTTTCATACAGTACCTGCCAAAAGTTTTGTTCAATCATGAATAGTAGTGCGAGTCGAAAACAAGCGTTAAAGTCTTTAATATGTTTTCAAATATAAATAAACATCTCGTTGATATTTTCAGTAGTAATTGGTACCAATAACAGCACATTTGAGCAATGCAATTGTAGTGGATAAAATGGTCAGGTTTTTTCGTGCAGTACTGTACGGAGTATACGCTCCTCGCCGGGCCGAGAGTTGTCTCCTTTCTTTTCTGGCCTAGTGCTGTTCTTTTCTACTTTGCGCCGGTCAAGCTAAATTGCTAGAGAAACTAAACGAAGTATAGTACCCAACATTAGTTCGTACAGTTGCAATACATTTCGTATCTATTTAAAAAGCACATCCTTTTTCTGTACAGTTTGTCAAAAGGTAGTCATCCAACCGAATCACGCGTTCAGGTGCAGTAGTTAGAATGTGCACTTGCAGTTTTTTTTAACTGTTTGTGTACCAATGTGCATACATGTGTACGTGTGGACATAGACGTAAAAGCAGCGAATAAACGGATGCTCCTTTCCCCTATCGTTGCGATGAAGATAAGTTGTGTGGAATAATATAGAAGCGTGTTACGTGTGCAGGTGTTTCGCCACGATATCGAATATGTTCACGATTATTTCGTTTGATCCGGGGGCTGAATTTTCTCACACCAGTGCGCCTTTATCAAAATCTGTATGCACGCCCACTCACGCGCGACGTAATTCGACGATACCAGAGGGCGTTACGTAACACGGACATTAGTGCCACTTCACGTGACAACCTGCCATTTGACGCCCAATGTATCTATCCATATTTACCGATTACGAACTTATTATTAATAACATCAATAATTCGGAATAAAATATTTTGAAATCGGGAAATTAATATCAAAATGGTATGAACGTTTACTAAGTGAAATACTTTAGTAACAGCAAATAGAAACTAGAGGGCGATACACTGTTTTTAGTTGGGAATTTAAAATTTTAAGCTGTGTGGCTTTTTGACTAAGCGGCATGATCTAGAGGTTTAGAGTTCAGACCATTGCATAGCATTCGGGAAGATGTCTGTTCCATTCCGTGTCCATCTGTCCTGGTCCAAGCTTTTCTTTGGTTTCCTGGGATCAGTTGGACAAATACTGGTGCAGTAATATTTGTCTTCATTTCGTTTGCCACTTTTTTCTTACCTTAACCACCAGATATGTATGAAATATATGTTGGAAAATAAATAAATTTGTGCTTAGAAGAATTCATGATAATTATAAGGTCATCAGTCCAAAGACTGGTTGGACACGCACCTCCACTCATTCCTATCCTGAGTTAATCTTCGCATTTTCCTAAAACTAGAACATTCCACATCCTTAACTATTTGTGAACAGTAATCTAATCTAGGTCTACCTCTACTCCTCTTAATTCCCGTTTCTGCCTCTAACATGTCTCTGACTAGACCTTCAAGCCTAAGAAGGTGTCCTACTGACCTATCTCGCCTATTTCTTATTGACTTTCATAGAGTCCTCTGTTCTCCTATTGTTTCTAATACCTCTTAATTTCTAACCTTCTCTATCCACCGTATCCTCATCATCGTACGCTTCTAACCTTTTATTTTCCTCCGCGTCCACCGTCCATGTTTCGCATCCGTACAGCGCCCCGCTTCAAACATACACCGTTAACAGTCTTTTTCGAATTTAGAAGAATTATTAAAAAAGAAAACGTATAAGCATCAGATTAAATGAGCAAGATTAAGACAACACAAATGACCAAGACCAAGACTGGGGCTGAGACTGGGACAGTCTTGGTTTAGGTCTTGCTTGGCTCATCACTAGTGATAAAAAAGAAATCGGTTTTCAAAAATCACCGTCGTTAAAAGAACTCCTGAAAAATCTGTATGAAAAACATTATACCTCTGAATAATAAGGTATTTGTTAATGCAAATTAGGTTAAATATTTATTTATGAACTGGAATTAATATTTATGTAGGATGAAAAATTGATAGAGCAAAAAACCGCATCATATAAATATAAAGTGAACGTTAACAAGCTCGCGGTATACGCCAACAGCGTCGTCGACGAGTGTTTGGCGCCAAAATAGGAGAAAATCGATCTGGGCAAAATTACGGCGCCATATTTCATTAGTCAGAAGCACGGAACGCAATTTTTACCGGCATAAATCGCAGCAGTGCACTATGCGGGGTAAAACAACGTCGAATTTATGGGCACATATAGCTTCATTTAAAAGTTATGTATCACAACTACGACAATCCTCCACGGAAACATAAAATTTGTTACGAAGAATGCACTCTACCAAATATCGCGTCCCAAATATGTAATAAAATTCGGTTTTCGGAATTTAAAGATAAGAAATTCAAATAAAATTATTCGAAGTGGTCTGTATTCTGTCGAAACTGCCAACTGGATCTCATCAGCGCGTCGCAGGCAGCTCCGACAGAACACAGACCAACTTTTACCTGCTGCCTTAACAGCGCGTTATAGAAAATACGACAAATGGCGCTGTAAACGCCATCTGTAGTACANACTACAAAGTAAAAAGTTCTTTATTGTATAGAAAAAGTATCCACATTTTTCACTTTTCAGATAGTTACACCGCAATTAAATGTTTGAACAAATGGCAACTCGATTATAAAAAGAGAGACTCACACAAAAAGCTACACTTGAGTAATTAAGGAACTTTTCGTTAAATTCAATTTTCCTAGCCACATAAAACAACCGAACTTGAAACTAAAACTTGCCCGAAAGATGAGAATTAATTACAAGTCGTCGAAAGCAATAGAGATCCTTTCTGACTCGAAACGTTAATTTATTGTCTAAACTACCAGGCAACTTTTGTGTTTGTATTAATAATTAAATAAATAAGCAATATGCACGTTTACGCAGAAAAAGTAAGTTTGCAAATTTCATTTGTTATATTTTACGGGGTGGTACCCAAAAGTCACCCGCCATCACCTATGAGGTGATTGCAAGCAGCGATCTCATAATACGAGGGTGGATTGATAAGTTTCCGGCCTGACCAAGAAAAACAAGGTTTTTAAAAATTTTTTTTTTTTATTTCTCAACATAATCTCCTCCAAGGCTNGCTGTCAAACCTACACTAGCAAGGAGATCGGGCTGAAACTATAGCTACAAGCTATCCAAGGATGGTACTATAGAATGTCACCTCAAGGTAGGCCTAGTGGCGTCATCTCTTGGTTAGGCCGGAAACTTATCAATCCACCCTCGTAGCTGCCACGAAAGGAATGCATTCTGGAAGCTTTGTTTTACGAATGAATTAAGCACTGCTTGCAATTCAACTTAAATCATTTCTATCGTGTGAAATATATGCCCCCACATGATTTTCATTTTTGGAGCCAAAACGGGTGAGGAAGATGGATGAAGAACAATAACCATGTTGGTTTTACCCGAAAACTGCTGTATTCTAGTGTCCACCGTCCATGTTTCGCACCCGTACAGCGCCGCGTTCCAAACATACACCTTTAACAGTCTTTTTCGAATTTAGAAGAATTATTAAAAAAGAANTAGCTGCCACGAAAGGAATACATTGTGGAAGCTTTGTTTTACAAATGAATTCAGCACTGCTTGCGATTCAACTTAAATCATTTCTATCGTGTGAAATATATGCCCCCACAACATGATTTTCATTTTTGGAGCCAAAACGGGTGAGGAAGATGGATGAAGAACAATAACCATGTTGGTTTTACCCGAAAACTGCTGTATTCTAGTCGTCCTTGTGCCACATTTGTGGACGTTTCCTTCTCACATTCTCACTCAGCCCCCTCAGGACTCGTGGATACACATTCTTTGTGAGTAACGCCACCAACATCGAAGAAACAGAGCAAAGACGTGATGTTGCTCTTGACTTGAGAAGCTTTCTTTGGTCGAGGTTTTCTATTGCGACGATTGTTGTTATATTTCGGGATCATGTCATAAACTCACCCTTCGTCACCTGTGACAACAATGGAAAGAATATCTGAATCAGTTCGCAATTGTTTTGTGACATTGTTTCTGTTCCTCGCTTAAGGATCTTTCATATTTAATGCTTCTGACATATGTGGCACAAGATTATCAGATAATGTTCTAGATGTTCTGCCTACGATTCTTCACAATTGCATTCCGAACAGTAAGAACATGATATGGCGTAATGCCGATTGATGGTCGTCTGGAATGTTCTTCATCATTAACTGATGTTTGTCTAAAATGTTTAAATCATTCGTACGTTAGTGTTTGGCCTAACGCATCATTAATCAATGATTCCTGTAGCTTTATGTGAGGTTTTGCAGTAGTCTTACCGAGTTTAAATAGAACTTAAATACAAACGGTCACGTCAAACAAAAACTGTTTACCAACAACGAACGCCCTTACTTGTATTGAAGTCGCTTGACATACTGACAAAAAAATACTTTTGGGTGTTTCATTCTGACTGGACCAGCCACTAATGCTGGTGGGCGGGCAGTCCCACCG
Source organism: Agrilus planipennis (assembly GCF_000699045.2). NCBI lineage: Eukaryota > Metazoa > Arthropoda > Insecta > Coleoptera > Buprestidae > Agrilus > Agrilus planipennis. The sequence goes on along the minus strand of NW_020439154.1, from coordinate 155,471 downwards.
GACTACGCCGGAAGGTAGGGCGGAAGACCCTCTTCAGCCTCCTTTCAGGAATCGTGGGAAAGGGTGGGTGGCGGTTCGGGTGAGAAAGATGATTTGCCTAATTAAGTGATCCAAGGAAACCATAGAAAATCTTGGACCAAGACAGACTAACCCGGAATCGAACCGGCCTCCTCCCGGATGCTAAACAATATGGTCTAAACCTCTAGGCTATGCCGCTCGGTTGACATACAGACTCACAAAGCATGTACACATTTCCATCTGGTGATGTTTGCCATTAGCTTTGCCCCTTTACACAAATTTTGGAAAGTTTTGGCTATCACCTCGTACAATAAGTGGTACAGGTACAGCTTCTAAGGGGCACGTAAACCTTAAACGATGATGCTTCAAAAAATATCGTATAAGATAGACTATAGATAAATAACAGACATCAATCAAATCAAATTTTGTTTTTACGATTTTTACAGTAACTGTACTACCAGTTATTACGTATGTTGTGACTATCTATAAACGAAGAAGGTATTAACAAATTTCTGGTTGAAATACATATTATAATAATACAATATTGTATGTCGATTAAGTAGTAAATTGAAAATAATTAGATAATGTTAACTGCTAAATTGTTTCATCAATTGCTATAATCAATTTGCAAATACATACGTCCAACGAACTGTATAGCACTAAATTAGAAACATAATGAAAATAAAGGAATTAGGGTAATAAACGATCTAATATCTTGTATTAGGCTTCAAGCAACTAAGAAACATTTATGTGGACTATAACAGTAGGTGGTCAAAGACTAAAGTAGCACCATTTTTTAAAGATTTTTCTTTTACATTTGTTTTAATTCTGATGGTGTTTATTTTGCTTTTGTTTTGCTTTTGATCTAATAATATGAATAATATATATAGATATAAATTGAAGGAAATTGTGCCCAAAAATTGTTCTTTAGATATCACTAACGTCAATAAACACGTATTTGCAATGTTTTCTACGATATAATAATAATACATTTTCATTTTCAAAGAAATTTCTGTAGTGTGCTTGGTGGAGACAACATGCCTGAAATAATTCAGAATTCTGTTTGTACCATAATGCTTCAAGCATGTAAGGTAAACGCTGTTTTCTTTTCTTTTAGCGTATTGCTTGAGGATACGTATAAGTAAGCTGTCTCTTAAAAAGAATTTTTAAATAAATGTCATCATTCACGTACGATAATACTCTTACGTTTGAATATGAAAAGACGTGCCTTCACACAAACGAGTCTCCAGATATTTACTTTTATTCCGATTCAGTTAGGTGTTAATTTAAACTCTTCACATTCATGTCGAGAGCATTTCTGAAAAAAACTGCGTATACTCAACGAAATCCCAAAAGCATCTCAGTTTCACGATCTGGCATTAACTTACTGATGAAAGAGCAGCCCTTTCTTCTACAAAAGCGCTCCACTCGGATCTTAAACATTTCTGAAAGCTATTCAGAGCCCTTCGAGCGGGGAAAGCACCACGCAACTAGCTAGGTAGATAGCTAGCTGGCTCGTTGGTTGAAAACTCGTTGCACCACGTTACTTAATAAAACGACATAATTAATAAAATGCGGCGTAGGGTAGAAGGGGGGAGAGAGAAGTATAAGTAGGTAGTCATTTGAAATCATTCAGCGGATCCTTCGTTGCAGAAGGACTGGAGCATCGAACAGCATTATGACTAATTGAAACTATCTCCGGATCTTGTGCCATCTCGGCTTGGTTGGCTGGCTACGCGAGCTATGCACAAAGATAAAGAGAACATCGCGACTGGAGAGAGGGGTTGCTCAGGTGAGCCACGAGGTACGATAGGTAACAAACCGAACGAGACAGAGTGAGAAAGAGAGAGAAACGAGAAGCAAGCAGCCAGATTAGCTAAGAGAGCAACGGCGATTGAAGATCGTCGGGCCGGAAGGCCATTCAGGGTAAACTATGTACTGCCACGATGCATCGCACTCTAATTGGCATCAAATGAGAAAAGCGAACGGTCCCTCGAATGCGATGATGCCGTTCCATGGATGCGATGATGCTCCGCTTCCGAGGAGATGACGATGATGTCGACGACAATGCCGTACTTAACGATAGCGATGCCAGTTAACCAGCGGACGTCCCTACAGCTATCCTGCAGCCAAGCAACCCCTTCTTTAGGTAATCGGAGACTCCCGCCACTGCTATTACTACGACCTTTATGAAGCGTCACAATTTTTAGAATCAGGCGACTAATAGGGATTTTTTTTATCAAATGTTAACGAACAGATGACGTAGATAATTATGTATTACCTATACCTTCGAACTATACACTTGTTGGCATTTTGAGTGCGTTCAGTAGGTAGTTTGTTAAATATTCTACTTGAATTCATCCAGCTCGTTTTCTTACTTACAGTCTTATTTAGTTTGGGGTGTAAAATATTGTGCTTTGTCATTGAAATTACTATATATTGGTAGTGTCCGACCGAAAGTTCGGTTTCGGTTTCGGTCGAGTTTCGGCAAAAAAACGAGTTTCGATTTAGTTTCGGTTTCGGGGGCAAACCTGCAGAAAGTACGACCGAAACCGAAACTTTGTTTATTACTTAAATATTAAGTTCCTATACCTATTGTGATATTAGGTAACAATAACAAAAGTAATTTTATGTTTAATATTATATAAAAAAAAGCATGAATAATCTTCAAAAGAAAAATGGGTCTAGTCTACTATACTTACTCAAATAAACATCTCACCTATTTTAAGTATTTTTAAGGCGCAATTAAAGTATTTCCTTAAATGAGGGGTTATTGTTATGTTGATTTTGATTTGATTATCAATAAGTGAAAATGTCAAAGACTGCGGAGCTGTGTGATTTAAAGATAAAAAAATAAAACTGACTGATTATAATAACGTTTTCTTTATTTTTCTCTCAAAACATGATTCTTATAAGGAAGTTTCGGTTTCGGTTTCGGTTTCGGTCGTAAAAGCCAGTTTCGGTCGGACACTACATATTGATTCTAATCCAGTCTTTCACTTTTTCTTTTCTGATGTTTACACTTAATTGTTAGCATTTTCACATAACCTAAACTGACTTAACCTAACCATCCATCATTTATGGTTCAGTAAACTGTTAAATATTCCAGCTGCATTTAGAGGTACTTACTACTTACATAGCTCATTTTCTTACTTACGGTCTCATTTATTTTGGGGGAAAAAATATTGTGGTTTTTCATTCATAAAAGACTGAGTAATTCTGAAACATCAAGAAGCACAAAATGGCATGATGCAAGATAGTAATACTTGGTATAGAAACACATCACTAATACGGTAATAAGCAATGGTCTGAAAGGATTATTCAATTTATTATGGCAAATTTTAATTTATCCCTTATTCAAAACGCAAGATATTATTGGTCGAAACGAGATTGTTTGCTATCTGCAGCTAAGTGATATAGTTACAAATATCTGTAACTACAGCATAGGTACGCATACAATGGACAAACGCACAATTCCATAAATTGGGGTCACGGTGCAGAATCAATTTTCGAATAATCTGATAAGCGTTCCGAAAATGGGTGCACATGAATACGTAGGCGGATTTGTAGGGATAACAGCAATTTCCCTAAAACAGCCTGCGGCCTCGGCTTCGTTTCATATCTCGATTCGTAGGCATTGACGTTGCTTTTGTGCGGAAGTCTGTGTGTTCGGCTTATCAGGGCCTATCTGTAATGAGATCTGATGTTGTTGGTGCAGTACATTTCGACCGCAGAGACCCATCTACAAGCCCCTCTTCCACCCGCACTGCCCGCGCCCTCTTCAACGAACCAACAAAAACACGGCCAACGGTAGCAAAGAGAAGAATCGTGGGTGGCCGTGATGGATCAACAGACGGTCACTAGATACTTATCGATAATCTATGCAGTGCCAACCGTTTGCATAAACTAATCATAAGAGAGATTGGGATTTGCAGAATTTTTTGACGAAATAGAGAAAACCATTTACTTACCTAAAATCCCATACAAAACGTTTGGAAACCCTAATACATCTTTTGGCATCCCAAAGGTGTCACCGACAGTGTTTCGTTTAGTTCGGGTCCACAGAAAAATACTCATCAAAATTTACCTACAACATACTCCTTCTAGATTTTTAGGTAGTCTTATTTCGAAAGATCTAAAACAGATGCAAACTCCACATTGCTTTGCTTCAGATATCTTCAGATATAAAAGGTGTCGCAATGAAGTTCTGTGTGAATAATACACAAGCAAATTAATTTTTAGTGATTACTTTATTATCTGTCCTCACACTAGTCAGCCTACATCGTTGCCACAGCCTTTCCTAGCACCTCGGGAAATACCCTTCGTAGCTTTTTGAGGTTTTAAAGTTCACATCCGTTGTCACAACTGCCTTGACCTCCTCTTTACGTTAAGATGAGATTTCATCTTTGGGATGATAGAAAAAGTCACACAAGACTAAATTCGGACTGCAGGTGGGATGCAGCATCGTGGGAACACTTTCTTTGGTGAAAAACTACCATTTTTATGATCATAATCCAGATTTGCTCTGTAGGTGTCAGCTTTAAACGGAAAATGCGTGCTTTTGACCGCTTCAAAACGCCAGCATAAAAAAATGTTGTTATTGTCTAGATGTATAGGGGCATAAGATTAGTATGCTTAGATTTGCAGATGATATAGATACCAGTATTAGCATCTAGCAAGGAGGAGTTAGAGATAGCTTTAAATAAAATGGATGCGGTATTGACAAAACAGTAGTATATGAAAATAAATAAAAGTAAAACAAAAATCCTGGTATCCAAGGGAAGAAAACCTACGGAAAGAGCGAATGTAAAAATAGGAGACGAAAGATTAAGAAGAAGTGGCTGATTTTAGATATTTAGTCAGATAAGTCAGGACGGAAGGAGTAGTAGGGATATAAAGCAGAGGATAGCGCAAAGTCGAGTCCCCTTCGATAAAAACATGTCACTTCTATGCTTGCGAACGATTAATTTAGAAATTCGCAAGAGATTGATAAAGGTGTATGTTTGGAACGCGGTGCTGTACGAATACGATACCGTGGATAGAGAAGGTTAGAAATAAGTCAATAAGAAATAGGCGAGAAAGGTTGGTAGGACACCTTCTTAGGCATAAAGGTCTAGTCAGAGACATATTAGAGGCAGAAACGGAAGTTAGGAGGGGTAGAGGTAGACCTAGACAGTGGTGTTGTGCTAATTTTTTTTTTACCGGAACGCATATATATAATTATATAGACAGGGCTGATCCTGGGTAGGCGGCCGCTCTGTGCGGTCTCATGTCCCAAATTTGACGACGACGGGGGGGGGATTTCCCCCAATTTTCGCCCGTCGCCAGGATCGGCCCTGTTCACGGTTCGGAAAAACAAGCCGGTTCGTTCCGGTTTTTGTTCCGGTTCGGGTTCGGTTCAAACCCTTGTTTATAATAATACATATAAAAATTCGTCAAAAATTAGAAAAAAAAATCAGCAATTCTTTTTAATTTTTTTTTCAGTACGTCAGCCAATTCTCGTTATCAGAAATCATCTTTAGTTCCGGAACGATTCCTGTCCAAAAAGAAAGTACCGGAACGACGTTCCGGAGCGTTCCGGCTCGACAACACCACTGGACCTAGATTACATTACTGTTCGCAAATAGTTAAGGATATGGGTTGTTCTAGTTTTAGGGAAATGCGACGATTAGCTCAGGATAGGAAAGAGTGGACGTACGTGTCCAACCAATCTTAGGGCTGACGATCTTATGATGATGACTATCTAGCCGGGAGGAACATAGTTTTAGCGGTGAATTGTTCCCTGAATATTTAGAAACGATCAGAACAGAAGTTTTAGACGCATTTTTTAATTCGTGTAGGTATTTCAGACGGTTTTTTCGCCAGATTTCGCCAAAAATCTTATCATGAAACCTTACTTATTATGTGAGGTATTCATTTTTACGACGCCTATAAAAATTTTACTTGCAAAAACCCCGGATAAAACGTAAATAAATAATAATCAACGAAGGTTCAATGTTTGCAACTACGTGAGTTCGAACCCCTCACGGTTTTTAGATAGGGAGTTATAAATAAATTCTCGGAACTTAATTGCCACACCTCGTAGGGTCTTTATTCGAACGAACTTCTGCTTACAAAGCGGAAAAGTTATTCATTTCGAATCAAACCCGTATTGTATTCAGCTAATTTAATGGATTATTACTACATTTCCACTGCTTCTGTTGCAGGGGCCTTTGCACTTTGGAAAAAATAGACCAGCTTTTATGACCTCAAGATGATGTTCAACATAGGATTAAGTGAGTGATTAACATTAGAAGACAAAATTATGATTATTTTAAAAAGCATTAAGGCTAGTTAAATCCTTCTTGTTGCTTTAGTATTGCTCTTTGACAACAAAAGCAGAAAATAGTTATTAAAACTTCATACCATACCTATTTTAAATATCCCGAAATCGTAAAATTTTTGTTGAAATTATTTTCGTTCCTTTTGTGTAAATCATGAGTAGACCTATAACTAAAAACGTAGTCAGAGGGTGCAGCAAGGGTAACTTCCTCTCTCCCTCATTGATAAAGAAAATCCAAACTTAATTTTGTAAATCAATCATCATCGATTTCCTTTTAAATTAACGAATGCGTCAACTGACAGTCATGCCTCCTTAAATTTTAATGAATTTAAAAGTAAGCTGCTGCAATGAATCATTTATTTATTACGATATAAAAAATATTGTTCATAAACCACTGGAAATTTTGGCCAAACAAAAAAAAATTAAAGTATAATGTGAATTCCAATTTGTATAACTACTGAAGGAGATAGAACCATTCATTCCGATTATAAAAAAGCAAGTGTCTTACTGCAAGAACTGTCGAAAAGTCTTTTTGCGAATTGCATACAATTCGGGGGAGATCTACTATCACTTAAATAGATTGAATGCCTTTATATATGCTCAGTATAGACAGAAAAATGAATCTATAAATTAAGCAAAAAAGTACTGAAGCTGGTTCCATGATATCTGATACAATGGCAAACAATCCTCGACAAAACATCCCCAGGATAAAAAAAATTCAGACAAAATATCGTGACAACGAAATATTTCAGTAACAAAATAAAAAACTGAAGTCAATTAAGATTAAATACGTAAATTTATTGAATAAAATGACATATGAGAATATTGTTTTAGGAATATTTTGTCTGGGAATATTTTGTTGGGTATATTTTGTCCGGGGGATTAAAACGCCTGATACCACTGAAGCTTTGGATAGATTGATTTACGGAAGACCCATCATAATGCTTGGTTTTTCCCGAACTTTACTTTGTTAATTTTTACTTTTCATTCTTATAGAACACAAAAAAATAAAAGAATGAATAGTATAAGTAAATAAATGTACACATACTTTTTTCTGCCCAAAATGTATGTTTGGAGCACGGCGTTGTACGGGTGCGAAACATGGACAGTGGGCGCGGCGGAAAAGAAAAGGTTAGAAGCGCTCGAAATGTGGTGTTATAGGCGGATGATGAGGATAACGTGGGTAGAAAAGGTTAGAAATGAAGAATGAAATAGAACAGAGGACTCTATGGAAGTCAATAAAAAATAGGCGAAATAGGTTGGTAGGACACCTTCTCAAGAATGAAGGTCTAGTTAGAGACATATTATTGGCAGAAACAGGAGTTAGGGGGGTAGAGGGAGACCTAGATTAGATTACTGTTCGCAAATAGTTAAGGATGTGGGTTGTTCTAGTTTTAGGTAAATGCGAAGTTTAGCTCAGGATAGGAAAGAGTGGAGGTACGTGATGATGAAACAAAATCATGACTACCCCCTTTCGCCACCGCCGGCTAAAATTCCAATGAACACTTCAAGGTTACTTGGCCTATTATACCACAACAATCTACTACAACGTGATGGAAAACTGAATACTGCTTCAGAATCGCCCTCTATTTTCCCAAGACCCCAATGTTCACAATGTGGAAGGGAAATCGAAGATTCGCTTTTCAGTTTTACAATGTATGTATGGAAGCCACCGCAGATCGCTAAGATGGAATTTTTCACGGAATCGTCTTCATATTTTACGACTTTATTAGATTAACGTTTCTGTTTCCATACAGGCAGACAGACGACTCTACTCACGACGTGCGGTCTAACGCTAACGGCAGTTTTATGTCTGACTGTTTTTATTATTCAGATGAGGGACGATTTATGTATGTATATATGCATTAGGTTAAGTTTTAAAATGTGACCGAGAATGGCTCTAAGCACACACGCCCGACCGTCTCTCTATTTTGAAATGCAAATTCTTTTTCGTTTTCTTCTTCTCCCACTTCTTGCATCCGACATGCAAAACAAGAAGCCACGTCATGGCCGCTGGCTGCTCTGTTTTTCTTATGCGACTACCGGATGACAACAGGGCGCTAGAAAAACCCTCTTCCGTTTCAAATCTCTTCCTGTTGAGCGTCGTCTTTGCTCATGGTTGAGGAATTCTTTGGTAACAAGATTGATGATAAATTGCTCTCAATTTTGTTGCTACAAAATTAAAGCCACCAAGTTTCTCGAAGGAAACACAAACATACTAATTAGCAGAATACATCTACTTGCTGTAATCTTTCATTTGTAGATACCGCGAATAGAGAAGGTAAGAAATGATGAGGTATTAGAAAGAGTAAGGTAGCGGGAGACGCTATGGAAGTCAATAAGAATAGGCGAGAGAGAGAGAGACCCTTAGAACGAGTGGGGCGAAGCTCTGACTGGCGATGACAGCTGTCAAAGATGGTTGATGGTCGTGACGTCACAGTAGAGGTGGAGGAGATAAAACAATACAAACAGTCTGAAAGATAACCTTTATAAAAACATACATGGAATTTCGCGCTAGAACTATACTTCATTTACTTTCTCTAGCGATGTGCCCCTTCCAATGTCTTGGATGGGCGTAGGTAGGGAGAAAAAAGCTCATTATACTCTCGACTCTTGTTCATTAAACTTACTTTTTCATACCTGCCAAATAGTAGTGCGAGTCGAAAACAAGCGTTAAAGCCTTTAATATGTCTTCAAATATAAATATACATCTCGTTGATATTTTCAGTAGTAAATAGTACCAATAACAGCACATTTGAGCAATGCAATTGTAGTGGATAAAATGGTGATAAAATTTTTCCGTGCAGTACTGTACGGATTGTACGTTCCTCACCGGTTAAGAGTTTGGCCGAGAGTTGTCTCCTTCCTTTTCTGGCCTTGTGCTGTTCTTTTCTACTTTGCGCAGGTCAAACTGAAGGTCACATCGCTAGAGAAAGTAAACGAAGAATACCGTATGATGATAATGAATCTTTCTTCACCTTTTTGTACTGATAAGGTCTGTAGAGAGAAAATCTATTTGGGAATGGGTGGATTGCGATTAAGGAAAGACATATGAGACTGATAAAATAAAGACAAAGGAGATTTGAAAAATTATTTGTTGAATATTACTGCCCGAGCACCTAAAATTTGGTCCAGGACATGCAGACTCGGAATCGAACAGGTGTCCTCTCGAAAACTAATCTGTAATCTATACCCCTAGGTATATAAGTCGCTCAGTCGTATGTAATTAGTAATTTTCTCGCATTTCTTTGTCATTAACACTTTTCAGATGACATCATAACAGGAGGAGGTTCTCAATTTGATGTGTAAGCGATGTCCAGATTCTGCAGTTTACTTGAGGGATTATTTTTTTATTTGAAAGAGGATTCTCTCGAAAAGTTGCTTGCGTTGTTGATGGGTATCCTGCTGGAACTATCTACGATTCATGAGGAGCCAATGAGACTCAACAATTGGAAATTGTGATCCTCTTGTCTACGTCTGACAACTTCTAGAGAATGCCGAACAAGGACTTATTATTAATAAAAACTCCAGATTTCGGCCAATTCGATACGTAAATGACGACCAGTTTTTATGCAAGGATCCTATTTGATTTGAAAGGGGATTCTCCTGAACTGGTTCCATTTAAACCTTATCAAAACTGGGTTAGTAGCTTTTTCTTAAGAAGTTTATTAATCTCAACGAGATCTACTGTAACATGGTCTAGTGTTAACATTTTACAAATGGTTTTTGTTTTATAGTAGTTTTTGCGTTGTTAGTAGATATTTTGATGGAACTTTCAATATTTAATGGGGTGCCGATGAGAGCCAAAATTGGAAATTGTGATCCACGAAGCTAAGCCTGGACAATTTCGATAGAATGATAAACATTAACAAATGCCAAATTTCGATCAACCTAATAGAAGAATGTGGAGTACCTAAATTAGAATCACCTTTGAACAGGATAAAGTCGATGTAATATTTCACTTAAGTTTCTTGCGAATCAGGCGCATATAACGTGAAAGGATTGTTTATTTGTTAATTTTTTTCGTTTAGGATACCTACTCCTTACAGTGAAAGAAACAATCCGATTCTTTGGGTTTCAATACAAAGAATTTTGAATATTTTCTTGTTGTTGTTTTTGATAAACATACTGATATATATAGATAAGGTACGTAGTATAATAGTCAGTTACATTTTCGCAGCATAAGAGAAGATAATTTCATTTGCGTGTAGCAACGGGGGATGGAGTAGCGCGAGAGAAGATATTCGCCACGTGAAGGCCCTTGAGCTTCAGGTTCCAGCCACAGAACTACAAATATTAATAGAGTTACAACACAATATTTACGCGCCACCGACTGGACAAATTGTTTTATAACCTGATTACGTTTGCAGTTATCAACGAGCGTGTGCCGTAATGTTATTGTCGAGAGCTACAACAGCCGCTTCAGGATAAATGTATATATATATATGCATCTAATATATTGCGTTTCGTTCGGGGGCAACGATAAAACAGTCGGATGTGATTTTCGAGCGCCATTTCGACTCCAAATTGGAAGTCGCGGACGTGGCAGTGAGTGCTCCAGCCGAAGGGGAACCGAAATTAGAAGTTATTTAATAACGAATAATAATTTATGGTATAGCTGTTATGATTGGGCCAAAAAAGCGAATCAGTTTATTCTAAACTAACCGCAAATTACGACCATCTGAGATTGTGCTAGCATATTTCGATTAGAAAATATAATCGATTACACAGATCAACCTAATCAAACATTGAAAAGAAAAAACTCATTTTGGACATAGTTCAAATTTGACCTCTGATTTGCCTAAGCAGCACATGAAGATTTTTAGACATCCTAATCCTAAACCTCAAGAAATGTAGAATTTTTGGCTTAATTGAGAGGATTAGTACGTGAAACAAAAGGATAAAACAATCAACAGAGTATAGCTGCATCCAAGCTGTCCTTTATGATGAATTAGAATCCCTACCACATCAAAATTTTGAAATATTTTTGGCTTACTTGGATTTGAGATTGAGATAACTTGAAATGCCAATGTTGTGGGACAGTTTTGGAGCTAGATTCGAATTGGGAATTGAAAAAGACACGGAACCAGATTATCTTCTCTGTGCCTTTTGTCTTCAACCCGCCACAGTAGCGGGTTCTTTTCTCAGAAGGTACCCGCTTTTCTTCAAGAACGCCACTATGAGAGAAAGAACCACGAACGGAAGTAATCATTTTCGACGAATTCTTCAACGGTGTGTTTAAAAAATACTGAGAAAAGTTCTAGCGTACTGGAAATTTGAGATATTCCAATCTCAAAACCAAAAAGATTAATTTTGAATTTTTACGAATTGGAATATATTAAAATCTTAATCTGTTGGGCGTAACTGATGAGGTATCCTAATTTAACGACGAAAAATGAGTCGAAAATAACTAGTTACTTCCTTCATTTTTTTGTCCTTTTATTTCATATAGTAATTCTAACAAAAGGGCTAAGAACGAAACTTTTTAAAATTTTAAGTTCGGTTATTAAAAAATCCAAATCTGCTGTGGCAATTCAAAGGCCAAATTCTATACCACAATGTATGCTGGAAATTATATATTCTCTAATTTTAGTTTCCAGATCCACGTTGACGTGCGTTATTTGTCTATTAAGAGATGTTATGTCAATTATCGTGTCTTACCTTGCATGTGTCAACTGTAAAAACTATTGATGTTATGTCATTGCTCAAGGGGAATGATCTCATTGCTATGTAGATTTTCCGTATATCTGAAATAAAAGAATTTCATTGTATAATGAGAATCCATTTCTATTGAGGTTTTATTAAACAATGAGTCAACGTAAGCTGCCAAAAATATAACAACACCGAACACAACTTAATTTAAACATTTTCATTCGTTTTTAAATGATGCCAGCATATGAATTACTAAATTCACTCTAAGGGTGCTATGAAAGTCAATAAGGACAAAGGAAGAGAGGATATGACAGGGCACCTTCTGAGGAATAAACGGTTGAATGTTAGGCAGAAACATGAGGAAAGGAGAGCAGAGGTAGACTTAGACTTGATATTAGAAAAATGTTCACAATTAGTTAGTGATGTGGGCTGTTCTACGTTGGTTCAAGATAGAAAGGGGTGGAGACGGGTGTTCAACAACTCTTTGGACTGATGACTCGTTTTGATACCTATTTATCAGTACTTTCTTTTGAAAATTATGGCTTCTTTCTGATTTTTCCTGTATTAGTCTCTGAAACCTTCAAATAGCTCATTGGAGTTTCAAAACTTTCTTGATAGTACTAAATGTGACATTTTCCAAACTAGGACATCATGTGATGTAAAGCAATATTCGCCAAAATTAAAAGTTAATGTATTGCTACAGATTTTAGTGGTAATGCTTTAACAATTTCGAAAATTTTATGTACACCAACATCAATAAGGTTTTAAATCCTGAAAACCAATTTGGATCGAACCTCATTTAAAAATATAGCACAGTATTGCATAAAACTCGAAGCACATTTAATAAGAAAGACCGGCAACTCAATGATTGATGAAAGATACATATATCTTTAGGGTTCTGTACCCCAAAAGGATAAAGGAATCCTTGTAAGATCTCCCCGTTATCAGTTTGTCTGCCTGTCAAGACCTTTTCTATCAAGAACACGTGGAGGTATAATGTTGAAATTAATATTAAATGCGCGGGTCTGCAATCCCTCAGAGATATGAAAAAATCAAACTTCCAGGTTCACACAATCAAATGATACGATGGATAGTCAGAGACATATTAGAGGCAGAAACGGAAGTTAGGAGGGTAGAAGTAGGCCTATATTAGATTAGTGTTCGCAAATAGTTAAGGATTTGGGTTGTTCTAGTTTTAGGGAATTGCGAAGTTTAACTCAGGATAAGAAGGAGATGCGTGTCCAAGTAGTCTTAGGACTGACGACTTTATGATGATGATGAAGGGAATCAGAACTTGTAGAGTATTTCTCATCATCATCACATCATAAGGTCGTCAATCCTACTCTTTCCTATCCTGAGTTAATCTTTGCATTTCCTTAAATCTAGAACATCTCACATCCTTAACAGTAATCAAATCTTGGTCTAGCTCTACTCCTTTTAACTCCTGTTTCTGCCTCTAGCATGTCTCGCATATGTCTTACTAAATAAATAGAGTTCTCTATTCACCTAATCCTTCTATCTCTTCATTTCTAATCTTCTTTATCCACGGTATCCTCATCATTCGCCTCCACACCACATTTCAAACGTTTCTAACCTTTTCTTCTAACAAGAAAAATACTTTTTTAATTGTAGTAGGTATTGTAATTTTACCTTTAAAACATAGTCTAAAAAAGCGGGAATAATCTTCGAGACTCAATTCCCGTGACGGACGAACTAATTTGCATATCTACAAGTATTTACAGTGCGCGTTTTTGATTCACATTCTTTTGAAGGAGCAATTCAAAGAAATTGATGAAATTACATATTAAATAAATGGCAAGTACTTTTTGGCAAAGTGCATCAACGTATGTGTCAATATATGGAGTCCTACCACCCTGGATCCCACTGGGATACAAAAATCTCACTTCGGTTTATCCGCACAAACGGATTCCATAGAAAAAAAGCATTACACCTATTGTTGCGCAACAATCGGTTACATTTCGAACGATTGCATTTAACAACACAATACTTTCGCTTTTTCGAAAAACTCATGCGTTCGTTGTTTTTCACGGGGATTAACACGAAAACGCCAATAGAAATTGGCCCTGTAATTTTCTCACGGCGAACGCCATTCAATAGGTTCAAGCTTTGACACAATACGTAATTGGCACGTTTATTGGACCGCAAGTTTTAAATCCGAAACGGATCATGGTCTAAGATCAGGAGGGCACATGTATCTGTAGGTTCTTAGGTATTTGTCTGAGTCGCAGTCGGCCGTGGATGAAGCGATCGCCAATGGCGGCTTCTCTCTTAGACATGGATATCGGAAGAGACAATCTGGCTTAAGAAGGGCACTATTAACGTTAGGAAAGAAGCGAAAGGAGCCGACACATAGGGCGCTAGTGCCCTATTCTATACTATAATCATGGCACGCGTGGATGACTACGTATCTATCCTATGTTCTACCTGTGTATGTGTCGAAATATGAAGAGCCCCGATAGAAGAATACGGACAAAAGCTTTGTAATCAGTGGGATCAAGTCGCCGTTGGAGCACGGTTGATTCGCAACTGTTTTGTCTGCTTTGCTACGCCTCCTATGATTACGATGTACGTACCGGGTGTACAGTATGGGTATTAATATTCTTTTGAGCGCACTTCTTTTTTTTTGTTGGTTTTGCGGCTTGTTTGCAATTCTATAGATAGAATATATCTACCTGTACATTATAGAAGTATGGAACACTGTTTCTATTAACAATGGATCTTTCATATGGTTCATAACTATTTGACGGATTATTATGCGATGTTATCCGATATTGATATTTAATGTTGCTTGTACAATGGGGCAAAGGTTACCTGAGGTTTGTTCGGATAATATATTCCATGCGTTCCGCTATTCGGTACTGTACATTTGCAAATTGATACAGAGGCATGTAGGTATATGCACGCGTATGAATGTAGCCACAGTAGAATGGACTGTATTGTGTCTGATTTATTACCACGACAGACAATTAATACATATGTACGTACGTATAGGACAACTTTCTGTGTGTAAAGTCCACCAACTACGATATAGAATATTATTGAATCGCAGTTTCTATACACCGTACGATGCCTCGTTTTCCGAGTATGAATACAAATTAAGAATAAAATTAAAAAACAAACGGACAGACGGACACACACGAGTGATCCTGTCTGTAAGGGCTCCGTTTTTTATTCGGACTTACGGCACCCTAACCCCAGTTTATTTAGATGGCTAAATTGAATAAGTAAAGCATTTGTCTTTCAAGATGGACAATTTGAGATTATTGCAGAAATTATTACAGCGTCTAGCAACGCGTTTTTGTTTTGGACACCGATTTGGAACTAATAAAAATAACGGCAACATTTGGAGTTTGGAGTGAGCCGCAGTTTGACCGTTAATTTCCATATTGCTAGCAGGATGTCCTTCTCCTTCTGTTGAAGCGACATACATTGGCAGGATTAATTCTTCTGTACAAAAGTACTTCCAGAAACGCTTCCAGCAGAACAACTACTTAAACAAAAGGAATGGACCTAAAGACACCCTTTCGTTGAGAGTGGTCTTTAACCGTTGCGTTGCTGTAGATAACGTTTTTGTCACATTACATTGTTGTAAACTATTTAAGGGAAACGGTAGGAGAACATCAGACATGGGCACCACCATGCTTTTTAACACCAAAAATTGAAAAAGTAAAATTCACTGTATTTCGTTTCCTACAAAATAAATTTAACCTATACTTTAACCTCGGCAACATGTGGTGGTTATGCTATTAAAATTGTAGGTTATATGAAACGTTTAGAAGTTTGACAGAGCGCCATCTATTGAATATTGCGATCATAAATTGAGATGTAAGCTATCCTATCTTTCAAGTTGGATCAAACTGCACACGGTGTACAAATTTGATTAAAATCGGTGAAG
This sequence comes from Agrilus planipennis, assembly GCF_000699045.2. Taxonomy (NCBI): domain Eukaryota; kingdom Metazoa; phylum Arthropoda; class Insecta; order Coleoptera; family Buprestidae; genus Agrilus; species Agrilus planipennis. The sequence continues at coordinate 139,563 of NW_020439154.1, read as the reverse complement.
TAGTTTAGGAGTCCATCGCGGACAAACAACGTGACACGTAATTTATATATATTAAGATAATATAAAATAATATCAATATCTGCACTACAACTATCTTTCTAATTCCTGGAATACGGTATATGCAGGTCATCATTTACTAAAAACCCATTTAGAGCATTACCCTTACTGATCGGTGTGGACTCCTGTCTCTTTTCAGTATCTACCGACAATCTACCGTCTCACATATATTGTTTTTATAGTAAGTTAAAGCGTGAGTATTGCACATACTTTAAAATGTTCTAAATTTTATTTTTAATAACAAATAAAATAGTAAACACCTGAAAGGATTGAATAAAGCAACATTTTGATACAAATTCCGTTGAACAGTTTATCCGAATATAAAAAAGTAACGTGTGTTTTCCCGTCCAATGAAAATACAACCTTCCATACTATGACGCCGGTACTGGTGCATTTTTATAGCCATCTGCAAAAGATTTATTATTTGTTGCAGCGGTGGAGTGAGCGAGAGTGTTCTGATGGCGCATGTATTTTACCTATCAATTTGTTTCGTTTCCTTTCTACTGTCAAGTGCAGCCGCGGGCATTTTTCATTTTAGATTATTGGTTTTGTATAACATTATGGGTCCACGACAAGAAACGAACAAAACAAACAAAGCCGAAGAAAGCAAAACGGAACGAATCCGCGACTACGCCAACTGCGACGGTCGTCGATCGAATTGGATAAAAGAAGACGATCGAGACGAATGCATGGATTGGTCGCGAGCCTCCCCATTCTCGAAAACATTTAAATTGATTCCGGAGTTTATAAGAAGAAAAGGAGAAAACCGATAATGCTACAGGCGAAAGTCTACATTTCAACATTGATCTACAAAGTTGATTTTATCTGCTAACAATCGAATTTTATAGATATTACAAAAAACCGTCTATAAACGCAAACCTAAACGCTGAATTAAGCTTCATCAGACATATCCAACAATTGCTTTGCAAATGCCAAGATTTAGGCAAAAAATAAGGTATTGAAATCAGTTCACACATTCACGTCATAGAAACAAAGACAGATAAAATTTGTAGCTAGTATTTCAAGGAGATTAGCCACACTACTTCCTGTGGACTAGTGGCTACTCTTTGAGGCGCACAAAGGATATATGCCTTTCTGTCTCTCATTCGTGCAGTATTATGAATGCTGCATGTGACTCTCCTGAGAAAAATGATTGCTCCTGCTTTGACAATTTTTGGGAGAATTATTAATCAGATTAGGCCAACCGATAAATTTCAAATACGGTCCGCTAGCAGATAATCACAAGTTTGTCTTGTATGTCTAGTGGTTGCCTAATCGAACCCCATAAGGCAGATGGTGGGGTTGGCCTCTTTTTCGTGAGGTTAAATTGTATGTGTGATGTGCTACGTTTATCTCATAAGAACCTCACTGAAAATCTATGTGGCATACCTCACTTTAGTATCCCTGATTTCTTTTATAGGGTCCTACTGAAGAACGGGATTATCCTTCTATCAGCATGTCCTTCGTTTGCTACTACACACCATATGGGACATGCTCTCTAGAAATTTTAGTCTGGAATGTATGCTCATGAAACCTCTGTGTCTGAAACTAATAGACCAGGCAAAAACCGCACAAATTGAAGCATGGATCTGCATCTTCCCTGTTTAAAATATAATTTAATTGCTATAAATCCCAAATAATTAAGGGTTTACCGGTTACAAATCGTGTATGTGATAGAAGACCCAGATTACATGACTGCTCTAGTGTCTAGTCTTCTAAAAATGTGAAGAGTGACTTAAGATAGGCAGAAGCAGAAATGGTTCTCTATTCATTCTTCCATCTCATAATGATATTGTGATGATGAAGATGATGGCGATGTTACATAATCTACTACGACTATTTATCTTGTGTTATCATTGCGACGAATGGTATCCAAGTAATAACATCATCATCAGCAATAGAGTTATAAAGCAAATCACTCCCGCCAACACGAATACCGTATACAAGTATAACATCTTTATTTCAGGCACGTGTCCAACTGTTTATTTAATATTGCCTTTATTGTCATCTGTCTGGTTGTAATTCGTATCGAATCGACGCCGTCGCTCTATCACGAAGCGTCGCGACGTCCAATTTGACGGCCCTTAGAAGCACAGCAGCATCAATGTATGCCGTGGGTCGCAGTCATCTCTGCACCGAAACGATAATAAATTCGCCGGCGTCGATGTCGTCGCGACGCTAATATCTGGAGCACGTGTCGGCCACGCGACGTTACCATTCGCGTTCTTTTGACGCACACACTTTTGTCAGATGAATTTATTTGACACGTCCAGTGACGATATCATCAAAGTGAAGCATGGCTTATTACCTATCGCCCGATTTTGCATGTCATTTTTTATAAGAAATAACCCTCAACGAGTGTAGAGAATTTATTTCACGAATCGAAACTGTTATGTCGCAATTAATAAGGTTTGAAATGAAATTACTTTTCGATAATGAGCCGCTTTGTATACTATACAACAATTAGCGTTCTCTCAAGGAAACTAGTCGAACCTGTCCAAATTTGGACGGATGGGTACATAATCAATGAAACACAATTTACCTAATCATGGTAATTTACCATACAACAACCTAGCATAAACCATATTAACGTGAAAATTCATTTTCAAGTTTCCATCCACTACAAGCTATCTCAGGTTAATGAGGGAAAATTTTTTCGCATTTTCACATTAATATTTCATATTAACCACTATTAATAATTAAAAATGTCATAAAGATAGGTTATGGTAGGTAATTTCAATTGAAAGCATTTTGAGTATACTGAGGTCAGTAATTATTGGGTAGTTTAAGTAAATGATGATTAATATACATATTATGTAATAGTCGTCAAAATTTTCAAATCTAACGAGAGAGTATTAGCTATAAATTCAACATACATAATGGAAATTTGTGTAACGAAAGCAACTTTTTTGAAGAATTCATTTCAGAAAAGTACATCTGTAAAATGAACATAAATAAAATGTTAAAAAATAAATAAGCATATTAAAAAACGTTTTGTTGTAAAATTTCGTTGAAAAAAACCTTGAAAGCGCTTTTCTATATTTCAGCGAATTACTTTGGAAATACGAAAATAACATCAAGATAAGACAGTTACCGAACTATGACTAGAATCTAAAGAAACGTGGGGTCGATTTGATATTAATTGCCCCTATTAATTTAGATCAGTTTCTCTATTGTTCCTTGATTTCAAATTTGATACAAATAAGTTTCGATTTTAACTGATTTTCTGGTTATTGTCCTTTAGTAGTAGTAGTAGTAGCAGTTGTTCATGTTAGAAGAATGTTTGTTTGATT
>NW_020439154.1:128971-135658 GCF_000699045.2 Agrilus planipennis | reverse complement strand
TTTCAGAAAAACATATTTTTATTAGAACGCATGTCATCTTACGACACTCTTTTATGTCATACAAATTAAAATTGGTTGAGGCACTGTAATGAACAAAATTTTGGGCGTCCAAATTTGAAAATTGCTCAAAAAAGCACTGAAATTATAAATCGTTTTACTTCATTTTATAAATTCACATTTTCGTAGAAATATAACATGCCACACGTCATAACACCTTGTCGCGTTTTTATAACATACAAACTAAAATTAGTTTGAACCCAGTGGCAGATCTTGGACATCCGCAGCCCCATACATAGCTTTTTTGGGAGAACCTATTCATAAAAAAATATAAATTCCTAAATAATTCGTAATTTTACAATTTTTACAATAAATATATAACGGGAATGTGGGACTACGTGGAACCTTGCAGGGTGTATCTCTAACTAAATTCTATCTACCATAAAGTCGTGGTTGCAATTTCATAATCAGGCTAAACCTTCAGTCAGCCCCTACTAATAAAATAGCGTTACATTCCTAGTTCTATTCGAAAATGTCGAACTTTACATATTGGCTTCACCTCTTCAACATATAAATAAATATTATCACCATTGTCCATCACCACAACGTAAGGACAATTTTTAGTTCCCTTATTTTTTAATATCTAAAACTACGTAATGTCAGGGGTTACATAAAGACAACATAACAAACCTGTCATAAGCTTACTCATTATATTCAGAAACCTCAATAAAGAACGAGAAAAATAGTACAATAACAATAAATAACGCGTTTCATTCTTCTCAGCACCCTTTCCGCAGTTCGGAGGCAGCGAGCGGTGAAGAATCGCAAAATTGCTGTAACGCTAAAAATGTCCACATCTAAGCCACGACACGTGCGCCAACAAGCGAATTCGTGCAATTTGGCACTAATTCCAGTAAATATAAAACGGTGCCGTTAAACAGTGAGTGGAAACGAGGGGTACGAGGGAGTGTAGTGAAGCGTCCGACGTAAGGATGTCGGCGTTGGACGCGGGAACATGAACGCGGGACGAACAATGCAAAGACACGTGGCTTACCAAATGGACACGTGAGGCAAGTCTGCAACCAACGAGACGCGAAATAACGTTTTTTACCAAGTTACCGACAGATTCATTACATGTACAACGAGCAACAATAGAAACTTGACGGATTCTACTTAGAGATCGATAAATTCTGTTCACAGTTCCCATATTATTACGTATTACGTGACAAATGGGTAGCAAAAATCGAGCTACTAATAGTATGTGCCATGTAAAACAAATATAGTGATCCCATAATTATCTCCAGCAAAAGGAAGGTATTGTAACGAATTTTGTAGTATTTCTATTTGAGTAAACAGGTCAGTAATTAGCGGCCATCTGTAGCGGCTTCACCCACAGTCTATTACTGCAAATAACATACCTCAATAACTACAATTCTGATGAAGATGAAGATGAAGAACATACGTTACCTTTAGAATTTCTTAGGCATCGTTTCAATGACACCTCATTGGAATATATTTAAAATTTTTCAGCCTCTATCCGTTCTTAATGCGTCCCTTTGCAATAGAAACAATATATTGTCAACTTTTATTCAAATCGACCCAATTGTTTCGATTATTTGGTAATCATCAGTCAACCATTCAGATCATACTGCTTTATATATACTGATTTATTTAACATTTAAACACACAATATAACGTAAAATCATAAAATCAGATTATTTATATAACTGTTTACTTCTTTCGTTCGCGCACTGCTTATATTTGAATATTTATAATTAAATTATTGACTGCATACCAATTATATTGTCACGAAAAGGATCTTTTGCCTTGCAATCAGTTCCGTGGGTGATGTATGACTGCGGGATCCGCCTTATCGAACGCCGCATGCGGCATTCGTTCATAATCAGTACATAAATGTACCTTGAAAAACGCTAAAATTTCATATAAGATTAAAACGCATTTCGATACTTAAAATGACATTTGGGAGTTTTGAGTGTTTATTCAGGAAGTTCTACAGTTTTTATTTTCTGTAGAATCATAGGTTTAAGGTTCAAAAGTAACGCAAAGAAATAAGAAATATTGTGTTTTTCAATTTCTTAATGCTTAAATGACGATTCTAGATACAGTTTAATGAGTACAGTAGTGTTGCAAAGGATATCCGCATCCGCATCCGCAATATCAAACTGCTTAAAATCTGCATTCTGATCCGTATCCGCACTTTCTGATGAGGACATTTATTGGGTATTTGTTTTGCTAAAAAACAATTGTACGTCTTCCATTTCTTAAGAACGACGCGTCTCCTCCAGAAGGCAAGAAATCGTTGCGTAAATGTTCTTGATGTTAGTAATATGTCTTCAATAGCAATTAATTTTATATTCAAACGATTTGTATAGAGACCTAATCATAATTCCGCAGGTAGTTTACTTACAGTGTTAAAGAGTAATTCCTTATCATGATTATCGTGCCTACCTAGTTCTCGTTTTATTCGATTCTGGTTACACTAGCTTTTGTTGTGTCAGTTATTACGCAATACGTAATTAAGTTTTGTTATATTTAATTCATACTCTTGTCAAATAGTGTTAGTGATTTCCAATATTATATATTTCATTTTCTTTGAATTGGGTCTGCGTAACGCGGAGCTATCGTATGCAATTGCGTTTGTTATGGTTCCGGCATATAATGGGTCGACACGAAATCGCTACAAGGAATCACTACACGGAAGCATGGTCAATGTGGGCCGAGACAAATTCGAAAAGTTCCATGTGACGATGACGAAAACAAACACTATGTGGGGTCCTATAAAGAGCAAATCTAGATGAGGAAAGAGGTTCTGCCCCTGCTCCTCAATTGGTATCGAAAATAGAAACAAGTCGGAAGCAACCTTCTTCTCCCATAGGACCCGTTAAGCCTTCCACCATCATCGTTAACAACCACCCCATCAAATGGAGCAACTCCGTCACCTACATCGGCGTTGTCTTTGTCAGAACACTGACATGACGAAAACACATCCTTGCCATCCGCCCTAAGGCCCTAGACGCCTTTTTCTCCTTCAAGCCCTTTTTCCAAAACAGCTCCAAACAAAAATCTGTGCGTTCAACTTAATTATCAGAAGCATTTGCTCCTACGCCATTCCCATCTGGGGCTTCACTTATCCCCGTCGCCTACAAATACTTCAAGGCATTTACACTATCCATGATTCATCAGAAACACTCAAATTCTGAAAGAAACTGGTCTACCTTCTCTCGTCGAGACTGAAACCAGATTCGCGGCAAACCTCAGGGTCTCAGTGTTAGATGACCCAAACCCGTCTATCGACTTCGCCCCTAAACCAAATGACCGTTTCAGAAGGTCGTGTCACCTTCTCTCCTGAGCTGCTTATTTTTTGTCAAGTCTAATTTCGCTCTTTAGCGAGAGTGTCTACCCAACTGTTTAACATGGGACACCGATTTTCGTCCACACCATTTCTCTCCCCAAAACACTATCCCTCCTCATTCATCCCTCTCCTCTTTCCCAACTCTCTCCATAAACATTCCCTGGGATGTGCAACTTTCTGGTTGATCTCCCTACTTGAGGAGGGGTTTTAGTCGATAGACGCTTCGGCGAACCCCCCTCCACGGGACGTCTTTTGAAGATTTCCCCTCCTCGAGAAAAAGTTAAACAAAAAAAAAAGAGGAATGAGTCTTGGCTCTTTAGCGCGAGTACCCACCCATCACATCAAAGGTGGGCCACCTACTTTCTACGTTTTCTCCCCTAAACACATCCGCCTCCTCCCTACACTCAATTCCTTTCCCAATTCAATATTCTTCCCACTCTGTTTCTATTTCTTTCCCGGGAATGTATAACCTTCGGATTGATCTCCCCACTCGAGGAAGGGTTTTGGTTGGTAAAAATAAGACACTACCAACCTTCTGGAGTGTATTTTGAAGATTTCCCCGCCTCTAGAATAATCTAAACAAAAAAAAAAAAGAGGAAAGGGTAAATAAAGTGAAGTCCGCGAGGGAGAGTAAGTGAGGTTCGCGTAACGGGTGTGAAGCTGAAAGGAAAAGTTGATTCATTGATCCGGTACATCATACACTGCCGTTGGGTTGACAATCGCAACCCTGTACCAAAATCTCCCCGTAGAGAGCGAACCACCAGATCACCAGCGGACACTTTTCTCCTAGAAGTCAAGAAAGAGTAAAGGTACGACCAATTAACTTAATCTTCCTCAGTGACTCGCGACCCCTACCTAATAAGTTGTGTTTTATATTTATTGTTGTTCGTTTGTCGTTAGTTTAAGTCTTTCAGCATATGTTGATTTGACAATGACTGTGCGGAATATACAAAACAAGGGGCGAGCGTGTATTAGTGCACACGCGTAAGAAGTGAAACTTCTTTAGATTGTATATTGTAGTAGTATTTAAACAAAATTGGCTTAAACTATTGCATTAACTAATTTCTAAACACCAGAAAAATACATCTTTATTTCGAGCGGACGAATGCAGAATATAGGTTTAGTTTTGTTAAAAACTTTTACGCTTGCACCATACGAAACTGCAGAGGAATTAAAATCAAAACAGACCCAAACGCAGATGCAATACATACACAGTACATCGTAAGTGCGACCTGCTGACAATTTGTCGAAATGGCATGACAATTTTCAGATTATCGGTTGCTACTAACAGGTTAGCATCTGAAGCATAGACGTATATTAACGCCGTATGTCGTTGTAATAATTTCTTGGTTTGAAAAGTGAGGGAGATAGGTTATGGTTTTGGACTAGTGCTATCACTTTCATGACACGCTTACGCATTATTGTGAGGGAGATAGATATTGTCCGAAACTTCCTTCTAACTCCTTCTTTTGTTGTTTCACAACTCTGACTGCTAAGGCATGTCCATTAGTAAACGTCCATGATCTGAAGCATGTTAAAATGACTCCTTTTGGACATATCTACCAGAGGTCAGACGCGGTGCGTGACGTGACGCGTGACGTTACACTTTTCGGTTTTATAGCTTGGTAAATTCCCTTCCTATCGTCGATAAAGAAGTTTAACTTCAATAATAGAGGGAAAACAGGTGTTTTAATGATAAACCTCTTATACGCCAAGTGACCCCCTCTCATAATCGATACACTCTCATTTATTTATAGGTATATTATCTAACTAATTCTTTTAGGTTAATTTTGAAATATTTTCCCTTTCGTATCTTAAGAAAGGAACATCAATTTATCCTTAATAGTCCACTTAAACAGAGAGGAATCGTTATAGTCCTATACCTTTTCTTCATATATGGAAACAGTTATCCATTCATCCGGTTTCGGCTGAGTAGTTGTGTTAGTGTGTGCAAATGGATCGTTTAGATATAGAACATTACTTGCGTCGACGGCCGACCGACCCATCATGACGCCGTACGGCGTCGCGTCCGTCGACAGCGTCGCGACGTACTTCTTCCTCTACATCATCATTATCATCATCTCTTCATCGTCGTCTTCCTCGTAAGCGGATGTTGCCGATGTCGTAATGGAGAGCAAAAGGCTGCATTTTATGGCTTTCATGATCCTTTTAATGTAACTTTGGCCGGTAATCGCCTGTCCTGTTTGTGGTAAATTATTTGCCGTTGCACGCTGGCCCTTTGGGAATATCTGCTTTTGAATGGGCTCCTACGACACACACGATTAGATACATTTCATTGATGATACACGCAAGGATTGTGACGATGAGATGTTACGATCGTGGGATTGAAAGGGAATTTTATATTTTTTACGTCTGCTTTTATACATTGAATTCAAATAAAAAAAAAAGAAAAAGTATTTCAATAGTAGGTACAAATTTTCAAAATAAAATAAAATCCAAAAATGTCTGACCCGATTCTAAGAACGAAAAATAATAATCTGAGAAAAAATGGAAATAATCTAGGATATGTTGAATCAGAACCTTACTGATAAAATTGAATTTAAAGTATCATAAGCAGATTAGGAGTCAATAAAAACTCTGTTAAAACGAATTATTATTCGCAACGTTTCGTATCCTATATTGATACTTCATCAGGCGCTCATAATATACACTCTCTCTCTTTAGTCAAATTAATTATAAATATCTTGTCAGATTTATCAGTCCATATTACAGTAATAAATAAATCAGTTTTCTACAGCAGCAAATAACGAGCAGTGTAACCAAAACTTTTTTTTAAATATAAGAACAGAGTTTACAAACAGTTGAGAACATCCGCCATATCAGTCACTATTGGGGGTACATATGAATCTTTTGTTGCAATGCGTGAAAAGTGAATATTTGGTAAAGATATCTGGGATATCTTTTAAATGTATCATCCACCTGAACATTGATATACATATGTACATCGGGAGGAATTTACGCAGGACAATAAAAATACCCTGGACGGAATTTACGTACAGCTAGAAGTTCATTCATCATCATGATCATAAGGTCGTCAGTCCTAAGACTGGTTCGACACGTACCTCCACTCTTTTCTATCCTGAGCTAGTCTTCGCATTTCCCTAAAACTAGAACAGCCCACACCCTTAACTATTTGCGAACAGTAATCTAATCTAGGTCTACCTCTACCCCTCCTAAGTCCTGTTTCTGCCTCTAATATGTCTCTGACTAAACCTTCATGTCTGAGAAGGTGTCCTACCAACCTATCTCGCCTATTTTTTATTGACTTCCATAGAGTCCTCTGTTCTCCTATTCTT
>NW_020439154.1:115734-128678 GCF_000699045.2 Agrilus planipennis | reverse complement strand
GTATTTTACCTTTTTCTATATATTATTATTTAATAAGTTTAGTAGTAAGCAATATTAAAAATCATATTTACTTTCAAATAATAAAAATACGTTCTTTTAACCAAACAAAAATATCATTCTTTACCTAATTTTAAACTATTTGAACCCGCACGTGCCTCAGCCTTGAATGTATATATATTCTCAACGGTAAATGATTCTAAGAATTTTACTCTCATTATAAATTTTTGTCACCATAACAAAGGAGAAAATCGGAGTACCAGTTTTTACCAGACAGTTAGTATTTTTGGTAGAGTTACTAAAGTGTCTCGCCGAGAATCATTTTCTTATTTTGTAACAACCAGTTTTTACCCCTAAATTCATTCTTCGGTTATAGTTCTTGTACACTTTATTTAATAAGTAGTGATTGTCTCTTAATTAGGAAATGATTGTAGTGACCCAATTTGCCATTAAGTTTACACTTTTAATATTTAACGAAAGAACAAATGTAAATCATATAATTTTGAACGAAGTTTTTATAGTGAACTCCACATTAAAATACGCGTTTGTCTGATTCATATCGCAAATTCTAAAGAATAATTTATTTTAAATTATGCTACTTTATGCTAATTTGCTGTCAGCCAGAGTGTTTGCTATTTCGTTTCGAACAGTTTCAGACAAACCCCTTATTATTTCGCCGTACGTACGCCCCCAACTTTAAAATACAGTATCCATGGCAGTTAATGCCTTATTCGTCGGGGCTTTTTTCTCCCCCACGGTCTCGGTGTCGAGACGCTACAAACGGAAGTGCTTAATATTATTTTCATAGTGCGAATCATTATCTTAAATCCGATTCATCATAACCGTCATAAAGAGGGTGTTAATAGTTGACAGAAGCCCCAGATCAAGGGGCATCTATTTCGTTTTTGTCGTCCAACAACACAGCTATCAATACGGCCGTATTGTGATGGCACAACTGAATGGGGTTTATGGAGAATGGATCCGTTTTGGTGACGGCGTCATACTCGAAGAGACAATGCTGCAGATATGGACCATGACCAGAACGATGACACTTTGTCTATCTCTCGATTCTGATTTATTAAGATGAGTATTGTAGTCGCATTCGACGTGTGCTGTAAAGGCATAATTTTTGGACGTGTGTTAAAGAGATAATAAATGATTCACTTGTTGCAGAGGAAGGGGTGCTGTTACATACAAAAAGAACAACATACGAGACAATGAGTCAATTATAACATCAGTACATCTAAACTGTATATAAAAGCGGTTGACAGGCATGAACAACAGAGAACTATTATTTTATATAACGCTCTTATGTAATACAAATGTATCCTGATACGAAAAACATGCAAATTAGAAAAAAACCGGTGAGTAAGACTACCGCATCGAGGGTTTCTTACTTGCATGTATGTAAATTGTTCGTCCATCACGGGGATCGAGTCCCAAACATTTTTTCCCGCTGTTTTCGAGTATGTAACGTCAAATTTACGGTTTTTGCATTTTTTCCTTTATTTATACCTACATCTTGCCAAATTTCATGATTCACTCTAGAACGGGAAGTACCCATGGGTTTTGATTCCTTTGCGAATTTCGAAATATGGCAGACAAATAGACAGACAGATAGACAATGATGTGATCCCATAATGGTTCTTTTCTTCAAACCCATATTTCTAAGGCAGTCAAATACGTTCCTTTCCCAAACCACGATATTTTTTATGAAGATTGGAAACACTTTGGCGGTTGTTGTAGAACTAACAAAATAGCTCAAACCTCAACGGCAAAACACGACACTTTAGTTTTCCGAAGCACTTTTTGTAACAAGGTTAGGATAGAACCGTTGTCATTGTTATTTTACTTAACAATGACAACGGTGCTATCCCTGGATCTCCGCTGTTTAGTCTAGTTTAATTACTTTTGTTATTGTTAAGGTCCATTGAATATCAACCTTGTTGACATTGAGCCATGTTCACTGAACCTTAACAAGTATTAGTATAAATTAGGATTAATTCCCTATTAGGTTTAGTTCACTTTAGCCCCTGAAGAAGGTAACCTTGTTACCGAAAAGTCCTTCGGACAACGACAGTGTTGTGTTTTGGCGTTGGGGTCTGAGCTATCTTGCTTGTTATACGATATTTTTTATATAGAGGCTGTAATAATCTATGCAAGCATCAAGTTTTCAGAGCGACTGTACAACCACTCGCAGTTTTCTACATTTTAGAGATTCAACAACTGATAACAAAACCCAGTTGCAAAATAAGTTTTCATAGTCTCAAAAACATGATTAGTTTGAACTTTAAAAATAATTTTCAAGAATAAGTAAATCTCAGTTGTTTTTAGCAAAACTCTATTTCTAAGGGTCGAAAACTCATGTGTTTCCACGTTAGTGACGTTTGCGAAGAACCACAAAGGGATGATTTTCATCAAAAAATCTTTTTTCGAGATATTCCTGGTATCGTTTTTCTCGTTGTAAAGCTAATGTTTTATTACAGAAGGATTAAAGACACTTTCTCCTGGATATTCTGATTTTCTGTCTCCTTAAAATACAAACTGCTTGCCTGCCTAATTAAAATAATATAAGATGGAGCACACTGGCAATCCATATTTTTTTTAGCAGTTCTATTTCCTTCGTGATTTGCATTCAACAGCGTAATAATTCACTTTCGCAATGAATTTAGCGAAAAGGAAGGAGACGAAAAGTGAAAATACCAATTAAAACAAAACAAATACATTATGAGTAGTTATTAGTTATTTATTTCGTAGTGACGATTACCATCAACTTTTTATTGATTGATTAAAGAAACGAAAGATTGTTTGATCTTATCTTAATGGCCAAACTAAATGTGTTTCCACTGTTAAAACCCTCGTTTACAAAGTACTCCTAAGGGGCGACAACAGAAATCTATAATGGCAGTTTAAATATTCAGTGAGCTTATACATTTACGATGGATAGCTCTCCTCTTGGCTTTTTCAAGGGGTAAAATAAGGATATATATGTATGAGTTGTTAATGAATTTTAAAATGAATTATGTTTCAACGACAAACGGCCAGTTCCCCATCCCTTCTATTCATAACAGTATTAATATTACTAAGCAGCTAATTGTAATTTGTTCACTTTCAGCATCACTTTATACATATGACAAGAAAATATGTGATTGTTCATTTTATTGACAGAGGATAGAGTATACTACAAATGGCGCAGTAAACGCCATCTGTAGCACGATGCTACATTTTAGGATTACGTATGCTCCAACAAGGTCCACTTGTGTGGATATCTACTTGCTGAAAACGAATCCCGGCGTAGCCAACCTCAACGTGATAGGCACGTTAGCTTAATCGAATTATTACTTCGAATTATTTTAGAGGATGGAGTGTTAATTTTTCTTTAGCATAACTCACAGATAGTTTTCGTCGTATAAACGTTAAAGGAAAGCAACAAGATTATTAAAGACGGACAGTTTTCAACATATGTATATGTAAGTGATTTAGAAGAAACAATTAGGGTAATCATCGGAAGCAAGAAGGTATGGATACTATCATATGCAGATGATAAAGAAAAGTTTAGAACTTACAATCGATTTTGAACAAAAAATAAAAAATAATGGAATTTGGAGAGGTAAGATGATGAAGAAAAGGAAAATAAAAAAAGGAGATAAAATGGAAAGAAATTGTAATTGAAAGAGTTATAAAAGATAACTAACTAGGATATTTTTTATGTTACAGAGATAAAAATGAGATATATATATATAGGTACATGTAATATGAAATAGGGAAAATAAACCCAATACTAAGAAGAATTTTGTGAATTGGGCAAAAATTATGTATAAATGTTTGGTACACATAAATTATATTATTTAATTAAATAGTCAAAAGTGTAGTATTTAATGGAGTAGAGATATGAAAAGAGTTAAAAAAGTAGAAAAGATAGGGAAGAAATATATAAAATGGATTATAAACTTACGAAAAAGGTACGTCTCATCATGTTAAAAAATGGGAAACAAAATGTGGTAAGTTGATAGAGGAAACAAGAAGAAGAGTAATAAGATACGAAAAAAAAAAAAATTAGAGGATTGCAGGAAGAGGCTACAACAAGAAAATCTGGAGTAAAAAGTATTGAGAATTGGTATAGAGAACAAATATGATAAGGAGTGAGAGAAATTCCTAGGGGATAATCATAATTAATAAGTCAGGAACAGCTAGAGGAATTGAGAAGAGAAAAAATGGATATACAGATTATGATAAAGAAAAGGAGCTACGAAATAATAATAATAACTTTAAAAGTATACGAAAGTCGAAATACGGAAGGTATATAGTTTAAATGAGATTTAGAACGGGAAATTAATGTAATTTAAAAAAGTATAGGATAGAAGAAAATGCAAACTATGTAGAAAAGAGAATAAGACGTTAAGACGTTTTAGAAGAGGGTGTAAAAGATAATGCGAGGAAAGAATGTAGAGAATTGATAAATGAGAATGGTGGAGGGATGAAGGTATTAAAAGAAATTTTAAAGAAAAGAAAAAGGGAAAGGGAGGATAGACAAAAATTGTAAGGCAATCGAAAAGTGTTTATTAAAACTTCTTCATTTAAAAAAAAAATCTTCAATTTCATTGGAATTTACGTAAAATAGATTAAGTGAAGACCGACAGTGGTATTTTAGGGGCTCATACTCAACTTTAACATAAAGTGATTTACGAAAACTTTTACCTTATGCTTGGTTTTTCGTTAAAATTCATGTTGAATGTTATATGCTTCAGAATGAATGTAACTGATAAAAGGTCCTACCAAGTTACAATACCAAAGGAAAATAATTATGAAACTAGGTATTGCATAAAAAGAATATAAACGTAAATAGGATTAATGGGATATTCAGCTCAACTCTTGTGCCGTTACATTTTCAGTTCTCAATAGAAGCTGCAATTAAGTGCATGTATCCTTTTTATTATCCTAATCTCTAATACTGCATCGGAATTTAAGGCTTTCATCAGAAAAAAGGTGAATAAATGTACGGTATTCATATATGTTTGATTCAACAGCCACACACTCTTATTAAGCGAAAAATTGATAAATAACCGTTTTAAGAAATTGAATAGAGCCACGAATTAAAGACGATGCTTTTCGTTTAACATTTATATTCATGTGGGGAAATACTAGAAAGTGTAGTAATGCAGCATGTAGTAGAGGCATCCAGTCTTTATTTTTATGCTCGTATTACCGGCCAAACCAGATTTCCATCAAGATAAATTAATTTTGGCTAGGTTAGGATCAGGAATAATGGAAAGAAAAAGATGAAAAACAAAAAAAAGAGATTTCTTAGAATTAAGATGGAAGAATTTGGAACAAAAGTTGGATAAAACTCAGGAAGAAAATGAAAGTACCTATACAGGAAAAGATGAAAGAAATGGACAAGGACACCAAGGAAAAATTACAGAAGTGGAAGATAGATTGACAAATATAATGAAGTAAATGATAGGAAATGAGACAAGAACGAAAAGAACACTTTAAAAGAAGAAACTAAGGAAATAGTACTAGAGAAGATAGAGAATGAAAAGCGTGTAGAAAAGCAAGCAGAGAAACAAAAGGAAAGAATAACGATAATACAAATGGAAGAGAAAGAAGGGAAGAAAGAAAGCTAAACCTGACAATCATTGGAAGAGAGTTGGAGGAGAACAAAGAAAAGAGGGAATTGGAAAGAGTGAAAAAAAAGAAGATGGAATTGAAGGTGGAGGTGAAGGAAGTATGGAAACTTAAAAAGAAGGCGTATATGGCAAAAATGGAGGAGAGGGAAGACAAGATGGAGGTGATGAAAAACGGTAGAAGGATGAGGGGGGCGGAGGTGAAGAGATAAGAATAAAAAATGTTGGAAAAATGGTAAAAGAGGAGGAAAAAGATGGGGAAAGTATAAGTCAATGTTCGGTACAAGAAAATAATAACAGATGAGATAGTATGGGTATTTAGGACGAACAAAAAGAAGAAATGTGAAAGAAAGAAGGAAAAGGGCCATTTATTGGGAAATAAGAAGGTAGGTGGCTTGGAAAGTGGTGGGAATAAAGAATAAAGACAACAGCTTCTTGGAATTATTTGAGACTAATGTTTGAGGCGTGGTAGTATGTAGCCTATATTATTTGTGGTATAATGTTTTTGTATGAATAATTGAAGGTTATAATAAAGATTAGAATTAAACTAAACAAATCAACACTAAACTTTTCTCCCTTTAGAATAAACCACTTTAATGGAATAGAATCACGATGGAAGATCATGACAAGTTCTCAAAAATTTAATATGAGACTATAGATTTCGGTTCTGGAGGGTTCTCTTTTACAATGTTCTAAAAATTCTGATCCGATTGGTTGACTGAATTACTTCTTCTAACACAAACAACAAAAACTAAATAATGTGGAATGAATAATGATAAAACTAGATACTTTTGAACCTTCAATTATATGCTCTACTGCACCATCACCATCAGGCTGTTTTAGGAATTTTATTATAAAATATAATACCCTGAAATGTATAATGAACATAATGTATTTCCGAAGAAAAAATACTAAAAGTGTGATCTACACTTTAAGTGTTTATATGAATGTACCAAAGTGTATTCGAAAACGCTTAGATTGCGGTTTTGCTTAGCTTTTCTGATAAATAATTAGGGACTCGTGCACATTATTAACCAGATGTAGGATAGTGATAGATTGTAAAATGTAAATTGTGAAGCCTTACTCTTTATTTTTACGTATATTCGCCATTTGTTCAGCGCACGCTAATTTTGTTCTATGATAGACGAATAGATAGAAGAATTTTTAGAATCAGTTCGGTGGTTCAAGATTATACAATAAAGTGATATGTCCACTAAATGTAATGAGAGCTTTTGAGGGATGTTACGCTTTGTTCAAAAGATTTTGAGATTTCGCATTCAGGTATCAGATAAAAGGTATAAGTTAAAGCTATTGTTTTCGACTCGCACTACTATTCATGATTGAACAGTCCTTTTGGCAAGTACTGTACGAAAAAGTATGTTTAATGAACAAGAGTCGAGAGTACAATGAGCTTTTTTCTCCCTACCTACGATTTTGCTAGCGCGCATCCAAAACATTGGAAGGGGGTCATCGCTAGAGGAAGTAAATGAAAGGCATTTCTACTAAAGAAATTCAATTTGCTGGATTTAGGGGGCTAGATAATTGTAAAATTGTATAGCTAAAGTTTGGTTTAAAGTGAGTAGATATTAAATAGTTTTCAATCCAAATAACTCGTTTTCGAATATCAGCGATGGAAAAATAAAACAAGTTACGATGATGCAATTTAAACGTATATAAAAATTAATAAATATATAGATAACAGGTTATTTATTCATTTGCCTACTATTAATGTTATTGGGGGTCTTTTATATTTTAATATTTTTCCATTTGATATTTTGATATTTTCGACATTCAAACAGATCAAGATTTCTCGTGGAAAGACTTGAAGAAATCCAGGGAATATCAAGATTACATGATACAATACAGTACAAAACCAAAGCAAGACTGGAATTATTTTTGATATTTGGAAAATATTGTATTGTCTAGTCTTACGTTGTTTTCCAAAAGCTACAACCAATCATGGCTGATTTATCCACTTACTAATAAGCGTCAGAGGTACAACGAATCTTTTGCTACTTTTATCAGACATTGATTCTTACTCATTTAATCGTTAATTGAAACTTGAAGTAGCTGTACAATTCTCCAGTCGGGTACCTACTTCTTTTTTGAACAAAACAACTTGGCAAACAACATCGTCTTCAATCTGCTTACATCATTCCTGTAGATAGTAGTCGAAAGAACGTAACGGATATTTGGCTTTACGTTTTATCCTAAGGAATGCGAGGATAAAGAGAGCAGAACGGCGTCGCTGCCACCACCGTTGCGTCGTCTCATCGGGAGTAGAAAGAAACGCAGTTGTGAAGCGGCCTTTTGCTGGATTAGTTTCCAACTTTAACGATGTTTAATGGAAATAGGAGACTGCGTTGCTGTCTTCGTCGTTGTAGGGGAAAAGCAATAAAAGTTTTCAAAGTTACTTAGTGCAAGTTTGTAAAGCTGTTTATAGAGATCGCATAGTTACTAGGACAAACAAATGTAACCGAACGCAGTTGGATGGAGATGGAAATAAAATACTCAATTGTTTTCCGCGATACACAAATTTCACTGCAATGTGTTTATTCTGAATTTTATAGCTTATATTTCTATTTAATACTCTCTGACTGAGCATTATATTGTCTTTTAATTTATTGATAGTCTGAAAGTAATTATAGTCGTTTACATCGCCTAAAAAAAAAATAGTTTATAGCGCGCAACTATTGAGAGAGATATAATAGGTATTAACGTGTGATAAAAGATTTCATTTATCTTTAACTATGGCTTCTCGGAGTTGTAAAATCAATTCAAATGTATTTTTTTACATTTGAGGACAATATAGAATAGTTAAGCAAAGATTGAATATAACAGACTTTGTAAAAAATGCCTATTAAGCTTACTTCAGAATGAAGTTGTGTCAACAAGGTAAACACTGGTATACGATAAAATATGCCGATTGGAAGTGTTAAGACAGTAGACTTATGGTAAATCAAAATCATTGTTATTCGGTATTTCTATGTCCAAATTGGAATGGAATTGGTCGAAGTAAAAAATGTCATCAATACGAGTTTGAAAGATCCCGAAACTTTACATTAAACTTAGTTTGATCAAACAGTTTGTAAAGGGCCAACGGTGATTATTTCATGTTTAGATATCGAGGTCATGACTTATATAGGTTTTAAGCATATACAAAAATCGTAAGGACACAAAAAATTACTTTTTAAGAAAAAAGTCAATTCAAAAATCACGTTTTTATTGTTTATTTTCGATCTTTCCATGCTTTAATATTGTCGGAGGTATTTTTAACCAACACCATCGAAACGAGCATCGTTAAAAACATAGAAACACTGGTTATCGAATATTTTTTCGTCGCACTCATTACGTGGTAAGGGTTCAAATGGAAATGTGTTCTCTGAGTATTTATGGGTTAATGTGACGTGGTATACACCATATGAATATCGTTTTCTATTACTTTTAAAACAATTACGACAAATAGTAACAATTTAAGAAAACAACTTTTCAAAGAAAATTTCGCAGACCTGTGAATTGGTCAGACAGCCCATCAAACTTTTTTATTGGCCGATATCAAATTTGAAATTGGCTTATGTCCTCGCTTACTGACAATTATAACAATGACAACTGAAAGCATTTGAATGATAGTGAAATTATTACATAGGGACACACTAAGAACGGATTTTGCGAAAATTGCATTCAAGAAGGTTAAAACAGAGCAAAACATTTCCTAAAAAACTCAAATGTAGTCGAGTGAGAAATTCTTATAATATAAAAGTTCTAACAAGACATATGCTTTTCGATTTTTAATTGGAGTCATGGTTTTTGAGTTACCTACAAGTGTTTGTAACATGTACACCTGGTTTTGTCTTGTCTTGGGTTTGGTCTCTAGTGCAAAGTGAAGGGTAGGACAAAAGGCTCTCAAAGCCACAATCAGGATTCGTGGGACAGTTGATTACTTTATGGTAGTTAGGAAGCGATCCAAACGAGACGGACGATATGAAGACCGTTGACCATAATCTTGCAATTATAGCATGTTCTTTATCTTCATCTTGCTATAATTAGAAGACGAAAATTATTAAGACTGCATGGCGAAAACTAATTTTGATCATCGTTATTTGGCTCTATTTTCTAGATTCCTCTTTTTCTTAAATTTATTAGAAATAAAAAGGCATTAGAAAGAACGGGAGAACGGAGGACTCTATGGAAGTCAATAAAGAATAGGCAAGATAGGTTGGTAGGACACCCTCTTAGACATGAAAGGTTAGTAAGACACATATTAGCAAAAACGGGAGTTAAGAGGAGTAGAGGTAGACGTAAATTAGATTACTGCTCACAAACAGTTAAGGATGTCCTGGGATGTTCTAGTTTTAGGCAAATGCAAAGATTATCTCAGGATAGGAAAGAGCGAAGGTGCATGTCCAACTAGTCTTAGGACTGACGACCTTTTGATGATGATGATGAATGTGCTAGTTAAATAGTCAAATATTCTGAAGTTGTTAATTTAGGTTTGTACGAATACGAGTGGGTTTGGTAGTACATTACAATTACACATTTTATGGACAGTAGTGGAATTGTGATGGTAGACATACTTTATCCACTAACCTAACCAATTCAGATAAATTTAGCTTAGATTAGGTTTGAGTTTTCCAATATTCGGTCTATTACCCCCATTCCCTGCGCCTCCATCTCTCTATCCCCACCCCCAAACATTATTTGGTGTTGTTCAAGGTCATCCCAATTTCATCTGCCCCCCCTACGACTGACGGTCAGCTCATATACCTACACATTTATCAATTTTGTCTATCATCTCTACTCTCAATTCCAATACGTCTCCACACTCACTACTATCAACACTTGTTCTGCACAGTTACCAAATCAAGAAAATATACAAAATTCGTAATACATGTTCGAGTCTAATAATCTGAACAAATGTGTATTCTTCTTCAAATAGATTCTCCTTTAAATCGAAAAACAAGCCTTGCTTAAGATAATGCTTTGCATTACTATTTTTCTTAATTATACAAGAATATATACTATACAATTAATTAATTAGTGAAAAATTTTTGAAAAGGTATTGCATGCAATGGGTTCATAATTAGAACCTTGCGGATTCCGACTCTAGCTTGTCAACAAGAGGCTTTTCCTTTCCTTTCAGTATATGTACATGTAGGAATTCCGTTATGTATCATTCTTTTATTAACATAGATTATTCTATTTTCCGATAGATTTTGGTGAATATTTCGAATTAGGCACTCCAACATGGAACTAGGTGTTAGTACACGGGTTACTTGATTTAAATACTTTATTTTAATAAATAATACAATAGAGAAAAATGAATTATGTTCATTACTTTTCAAATGAGCAAATAAAACTGCTTCAAAACGTTCGAAATTCGGAAGTAACGAGCATATACCCTATAATATAAAATTTAATTTCTTTAATGACGTTGTAAAAATTGCATTTTATGGTGTGGCGACTGTTGTTTCACTGGGGTTTACGAACTGAAAATTTTAATTTCCTTGCATGCTTTTATTACCCTAGCACAAAAATGTCGTCACAAAGACTGTAAAAGGTAGTAATAAAACGCTATTTCTCCAAGTAATGAAAATGTTCGCATTAAAATAATTCAGAAAACAAAGTATTTCAAACCGTACATAAAATCTAGCATTAAAATAGAACATTAAAAGTCTAATAATAAATGTATACCTTCCAATTCGAAAGGATTAATTTTAACATGAATTTAAAAAACTGTTTGAACCAATTATCTGTTGTTCTTATTTATTTGTTTTATTTATTTCATTACATTTTATCAAATATGACAAAAATATAAAAAAGGACTGCAAGATAACAAGATATTGTCAAGTACAGTGTTCACGTCGGTGGTTGCAAGCGAAAATTTTCACCATTTTGAAAATGACTTCCTACAATTCAACTTTCATGGTGATTGAAATTATTTTATTTGAAAAAAAAAGTCTAATGGAATTTTTTGAATGCTATAAGTGTTTATAAATTCTTTACCTTATTTTTTTTCTCCTATAAATATTAATTCATTTAATACCATTTTTACTAAATAATCTTACTCTAAGGCAATATAACTATTTACAATTATAACGTTAGTAAACAAATGTGAGAGTTGTTATACCTATAAAATATTAACTGAGCCGCATCATCATCATAAGGTCGTCAGTCCTAAGACTGGTTGGACACGTACTCCACTCGTTCCTATCCTGAGCTAATCTTCGCATTTCTCTAAAACTAGAACAACTCACATCCTTAACTATTTGCGAACAGTAATCTAACCTAGGTCTACTTCTACCCCCCCTAACTCCTGTTTCTGCCTCTAATATGTCTTTGACTAGACCTTCATGCCTGAGGAGGTGTCCTTCTAATATATCACGCCTATTTTTTATTGACTTCCATAGAGTCCTCTGTTCTCCTATTATTTCTAGTATCTCTTCATTTCTAAGCTTTTCTACCCACGTTATCCTCATCATTCGCCTATAACCCCACATTTAGAAAGCTTGTAACCAGGGCTGTAGCGATGAGCTCGAGGCCCCGGTGCGGTATTCCGCAATAAAATTGATGATCAGAAAAATGTCATTAAAAAAAATGTTTTAATTTCACGAATAGATGATTCCCCGTGCAGCACTGACAGATAACCTCTCACGGTGATGCCAAAGTAATCTCAAAGTATCCTGACGTTTATACTGCGTATCTCATGTACTTGACCATTCCTGTGACAGTCGCGACAGCAGAACGATCGTTTTCAAAATTAAATTTGATCAAAAATTTCTTGCGAAGTACAATGGGTCAAGAGAGATTGAATGGATTAGCAATTCTGTCAATTGAAAATGAGCCAGCCCGAAAAATAAATTTCGATAAAACTATTAATGATTTTGCTGCTATCAAATCGAGAAAAAAAACGTTTTAGAAATAAGAGCAGGCACTTGATGTTTGTGCAATGAATTCTATAGTGATGTTTCGGGTGATATAGATTTATGGTCAGCAATTAGTAATTTTTTATGGTAGCAATGATAATTATATCAACGGATTTAAGGAAACCATGAATGTAGAAGTATTCGCGATTTCGAGATGTATGCATTCCATGTAACTACGTACCTGATCAAATATATGGAGTATTGTGACAAAAATTGATATAGAAAAAAGTAAAATAAAAAATTATGATGTTCATTTCGTAGTTTGACTCAGCTCATCTCTAACAGCATAGTTTTTTTTAGAAGTCATTTTTTGAAAACAGAAAACTGCTAAGGGGCCCCTCGACTGCGGGGGCCCCGGTGCGCCGCACCGCTTGAACCGGCCTCGCTACGGCCCTGT
>NW_020439154.1:76837-113793 GCF_000699045.2 Agrilus planipennis | reverse complement strand
ATCTGACTTCCTAGATACCTAAAATCGGTCACTTCTTCTAATTTTTCGTCTTCTATCTTTATATTCGTTCTTTCTCTTCTTGTTATTTTTTTTAATATATATATATTGACTTAACTTTGTGGTCCTTGGATTTTTTGTTTGTGATCAATATCATGCAGATAATGTACCCTTTTTATCGCCCTCTTCATTTTCCTTCCTATTTTAATATTTTTATGTTCACAATAAGGAGATCCATTGTGTCATTCCGATATAAATGAACAAGAGCCACGCTCCCAAAGTGTCACTTTGGATCTGATCTGATCCGATTCGAGCTCGACTACGAAGGGGTCGACTTCCGGATCGCCTCATCGCCCCCACGTGGCGCCCTCTTCAACATCCGGAACAGCTTCATACTGATGACTAGTACTGTTCAGATAATAGCGACTGATATATATATATATTTAGGAATTTTATTATAAAATATAATACCCTGAAATGTATAATGAACATAATGTATTTCCGAAGAAAAAATACTAAAAGTGTGATCTACACTTTNAAATATATTAATAGTGAAAATTTTGAATGGCGATGTTACCACATTAGGAATTCGCTAATTTTATTTTAAAATCCATATGAATATAAAACAATTTTGATTTAATTCTTGTAAAATTCTTATGGTTATGATGGTATAACCTTAAAGCTTCTACAAATAACAACGACATACATTTAACCATTACAATTCATCATAATATTCAGGTTATCAATTATATTCTTCTTTATATTCCTTTTTGTTAAAGTAATCATGACAATGAAGCTCAAGTTTCTCGTTTTCGATCATTCCCCCGAAACCTCTCCCTTCTTCGGCGTGTTCGAATAAAATAAGGGGAGGATTCCTCCGTCTGCCTTTTACCGTAGTATCCTCGCGCAGTTCCGGATTATACTTTAATTGATTCGGGCACGCAACTTGTATTCGGTCGCGCGTGAATCCATCGCATCGGATCGTTCGGCGTCCCCTACGCGATGCGATGACAAAACGCAACGATGTTCAAAAGAAGGACAAAAGAAAACCTGCCAATGGGTGATGTAAAAGCTGCCGGATATCAACGGACGGACCACGACCCTAAATTTCGAGGGTGCTCACCGCTCAGTTATTTATAATTATTGTCATTTTGTCGTCGTCTGTTGTGTTTGTTAATTAACCGAAGACTCGTTAACTATGCATTAATGAATTATAAATAAATAAACAGAAACTATAATTAAACATACATACAATTTAGACATCTGTTTAGAAGTGAGTTAGTTTAATATGAAATATTATACTGAAAATTCAATTTCTGAATTTTTTACCCACTACACGCTACCTCAAATTAATGAGGGAAAAATTGTTGCTGTTGTCACATCCCCGCCGGGAATCGAACCCGGGACCTTTGGCTTTACGCACCAATTCCCGGCAAGGGTGTGACAACAGCAACAATTTTTCCCTCATTAATTTGAGGTAGCGTGTAGTGGGTAAAAAATTCAGAAATTGAATTTTCAGTATAATACTTCATATTAAACTAACTCACTTCTAAAAAGATGTCTAAATTGTATGTATGTTTAATCATAGTATATTTAGTATATACTAGGGTCAATTGAAAAGTCCCCGGCCTGACACATAGATGGCGGTACCAGAACTAAATCCATATGATTTTCAGTTAGTCCTAACCTTCAAAAGACGCGTCTATAAATTTGACGGCTGTCGGATCATTAGTTTGTGAATTATAGCATTTTTAGTGAAGCAACTTTTGTTATTGTGAAAAAAATGGATAAAAAGGAATTTCGCGTGTTGATAAAATATTGCTTTTTGAAGGGAAAAAATACAGTTGAAGCAAAAACTTGGCTTGATAACGAATTTCCGGACACTGCCCCAGGAAAATCAACCATCAAGGATTGGTATGCTAAGTTTAGACGTGGTGAAATGAGCACCGAAGACGGTGAACGCAGTGGACGCCCAAAAGAGGCTGTTACGGACGAAAACATTAAAAAAATCCACAAAATGATTTTGAATGACCGTAAATTGAAATTGAATGAAATAGCAGACACTCTACAGATATCAACGGAACGTATACATCACATCATTCACGAATATTTGGGTATGAGAAAGCTCTGTGCAAAGTGGGTGCCGCGCGAGCTCACTTTTGACCAAAAACAACGACGAGTTGATGATTCAGAGCAGTGTTTGAAGATGATCACGCGTAATAAACCCGAGTTTTTGCGTCGATATGTGACAATGGATGAAACATGGCTCCATCATTTCACTCCGAAGTCCAATCGACAGTCATCGGAGTGGACTGCACACGATGAACCCGCTCCAAAGCGTGCAAAAACGCAACAGTCGGCTGGCAAGGTTATGGCGTCTGTATTTTGGGATGCGCGTGGAATAATTTTCATTGACTACCTTGAAAAAGGAAGGACCATCAACAGCGACTATTACATAGCGTTATTGGACCGTTTGAAGGACGAAATCGCCGAGAAACGACCGCATTTGCAGAAAAAGAAAGTCCTGCTTCACCAAGACAATGCACCGTCTCACAAGTCAGTGAAAACGATGGCAAAAATTCATGAATTGGGCTTCGAATTGCTTCCGCATCCACCGTATTCTCCAGATCTGGCCCCCAGCGACTACTTCCTGTTCTCAGATCTCAAAAGAATGCTCGTTGGGAAAAAATTTTCGTCGAATGAAGAGGTGATCGCCGAAACTGAGGCCTATTTTGAAGCAAAGGACAAATCGTACTACAAAAATGGTATCAAAAAGTTGGAGGATCGCTATAATCAGTGTATCACCCTTGAAGGGAATTATGTTGAATAAAAAAAGCGAATTTTGCAAAAAAAATGTGTTTTACTTTTTTAGGCCGGGGACTTTTCAACTGACCTGTTAGTTACATCAGTTCGACGGATCGTTAACCTTCTAGGTCGGTTGGTCGTGGTTGCTGTTGTCACCTCTCGTAGTTTAGTAAAGCCAAAGGTACCGGGTTCGATTCCCGGCGGAGGTGTGACAACAGCAACAATTTTTCCTTCATTAATTTGAGGTAGCGTGTAGTGGGTAAAAAATTCAGAAATTGAATTTTCAGTATAATATTTCATATGAAACTATAATTGCACATAACTAACTGCAATTAAAACTAGGAGCATCCTTTTTAGGGTTCCGTACATCAAAGGGAACCCTTGATGGATGTGAACGCGTGGAGATGTTAGGTTGAAATTAATTTCAAATGCTTAGGGTTGCAATACTTTGGAGCTGTGAAAATATCAAACTTCTAGGTCAACGCAATCAAAAGATATGACCGTTTGTGCCGCATATGGGGTACTCCTCGTTGACCTCGAATCATAAAATTTGGCAAGAAGCAATGACTTATAGTATAAGTAAAGAAAAAAATTCGAAAACCGTAAATTTGTAGTTACACCACAAAGCAAGAGGCAATGACTTATAGTATAAGTAAAGAAAAAATCCGAAAACCGTAAATTTGTAGTTACACCACAAAAAAATTTTTTTAATTATAATAATGTAATTATACATTTTGAGGACTGATGGGTTTAGCAGGAAACTTGAGAGCAAAATGACATTTTGCCACTCACTGATTTGTATTTTGTGTTTAAGTTCCTGATGCACCTTAAGCTGGTTATTTCAAATAAACTTTCGTATATGAGTATTTCCGGCTAGATTTCCCCAATGATTTGATGATTTATAAACACAAATTAACAAAAAGGAGATTTTGCATTTCACAAAACGTCTATCATCATTGTAGAATACTAAACACCAGAAAGCACGGTGAAGCTCAAAGGTCTAGACTTGAAAATTGTGAGGTTAGGTTTTTACAACTCGTGGTCATTGCTTGGATACTGGACAAAAAAGATTAGGTAAATTAGGTGGGTACTCAATATTACTGTAAGTGGTAATCCCGAGTGTGTAAGAAAGCAGCCTGGCCGTTTTTACTTCCAGTTAGTTCCAGCGTGTCTTCTATGACCCGTAAAAGTTCTTCCGTCCGTCCGTTGAGCCTCTTTCATTGCCGCCATAAATAACGTGGGCTTGTATGGATGTGAAAGTAAAGAAGGTGAAATACGATCGGAAAAACTGCTAAAGTAGTGGCCCGGTCCGAAATAAATCTAAGAGCCACTTCAACGTGACCGGCCAATATATCGTTCCAAATTCGCGCATACCGTTTTATCCTTCTCTCCGATGTTGTCTGTCCGTCTGTCTCCTGAGATTGTCCTCCAACTTTGGCCTCCGTTCAGATTAAGCAGAAATTGACCCGATCAGGCCGTCATTCATTTACACGCCGTTGGGCAAATCGCACGTCACCCCTGCCTGATGCCACGACCCCTCACACCCCCTTCTTTCGTCGATTCCGTGCTGCCCTGTTACACGACTGACCCCACTTTAATACTCCACTCCACTCGAACTGTCTTTTGCAGAATTACAGATAAAACAAGGACATGAGCCAGATGATAACTGCTAGCAGTAATTGTCTGAGTTTGCTTGTTTGTGTGTGCTAACCCGATATAGTCGTATAATATACAGTTGAACTTCGATAAGTCGAACTTCGATAACTCGAATTTTTGATAAGTCGAACCAAATTGGTTCGCAAATGCGTCAAAAATAGGAAATGCGTGTAAATTTGTCTTGATTACTCGAACTTCGATTACTCGAACGAAATATTTTGCGCCAACTTCGATAAGTCGAATTTTCTGGGGGAATCCCGTAATTACGGTCGATTGTAACCAAAAATTTAAGCTTATAGAGGAAGTGGAAAGTGGCTCAAGAAATATATATATATGTAACTTTGAAGTACAGTATTCCGGCAAGTACAGTGTCTACTATTTTAAAGAATAAGCACTCAATTATCACCGCAGTATGAGTTTAAATGAAATTGAAGCTTTTTTCGAAAACCAAAATAAGAAATCCATTCGTCAGTCACAAATAACTGACTTTTTTACAGTAAAATAATAAATACATACATATATGTACTTGTAGTACATACATATGTACATATTTACTATATATGTAAAAACATGTTGATAGCACTGTTTCATAATTTTGGTTATTCCTTTAAAAATAATAGATATTAAGGCACTTATGTAACATTTAACCCATTTTTACTGCAATAAATACATAAATGTTCATTCACAAAGAAATACTAATTAAAGAAGTATTATTTGATAACTCAAAGTTTTGATAACTGGAAGTTTTTATGTGTCACATCGCAGTTCGAGTTGTCGAAGTTCGACTGTACTTATTTAAGCAACTAATTGTAGATATCTATTTTACTGGGAAATAAACTACTTAGTTATATAAAGCATTTAGAAGATCAAAATATTTGATTTTCTCAAAATGGATACGGAGCCATTTTGGCAACAGCTCCCTCTTAATTAATTAATTTTGCTAATGTCAAGTTGGGTCTAAAAATTAACATTTTACGCTGTTAAATAATGGCTCAGATCATGATCCACTTGGACACGGACATTAATTATAATTGTGCACCCTTTAAAGGTGTCGTTATGGGGAGATGATTGCCTTGGTTAAACTTCAAATCTTGGCAATCCTCACAACCATTTTCATCCTTGGGAACGCTAACGAAAGGACTCGTACCCGCGGTCAATGTTAATTCTGCACACTTTCACTTATTGCTGGTAACACTTAACACCTGGGTTTTTCAAAAAATCAAGTACTGAAATGAAAAATTTTCAAAACTTTTGAGAATTTATATGTCGACGAAGTAATTTTCTTGTAACAAGAAAAAACTAATAAAAAAAGATTTTTTTAGTGTATTTCCAATTTTTTTTTATCATGAGCGGTATATATATGCGCAGGTGTAATGTATATCCTCTTTATATTTGTGTTTTCATAGAAATGTACACTTAATACCTTCAATAGTGCCTTATAGAACGAGTTGCCCCCGATGGCATAAGAGCAAAAAGCAGATTCAGATAAGATGTTCCCTCCCACCAAACCATTTCATCTTCGCATATGAAAGAGTTTACGTTCAATGAGATTTTGTTAAGGTAGGACACCGAATTTTTTACCCCACATGATTCTTCCCCTCCAAAACTCTCCCTTCCCTTACTCAACCCACTTCCCTCTCCAAACTCTCCCAATAAACCTTCCTGGCATGCACAACCGTCGAGTTGAACTCCCTGCTCGAGGGAAAAAGTATTTAAATGTACTGATTTTTGGAGAGCATTCCTTAATCACTATAAACAAATAGTTTTTCGTGCAGTCGGTTTTTTACACCACTCTAAGCTGCCAACGTTTCGTCCTTGATCACAGGGTGTTGGACAGCTCGAGTCCTAATGAGGTTAGGTGTTTTAATTTTATATGGATCGTTTCTGGAGATAGTGGGGGAGTAGAGCATAAGAATTCATCATTATCCCGAGCGAAAATTATTCTCTATATATTCCTCTGTTCAATCGTCTGGTTCAATCGAGCTGTTTGTTACTTCACAATGAAGTTGCGAAAGGTATCTCACAAGGTCTTAAACTGCTTCAGTTAGTTTGTCTCCTTTAGATCTTTTGAACCTGACTCTCGAATATGCACACTAACAGAAGCCTAGAAACAAACAGCGTCCTTACCATTTAGTCATGTTTGGAATGCACATTTTTCGTAAAGCTGCTTCAGTTAGTTTGTCTCCTTCAGCCCTTTTGAAGGAATCGACGAGTTGACTCCCGAAACGCCAGTGATGTACACACATGATGCGGTGCGACGTGGTAGATAGTCCGGAAATACCTATGGATATTCACAGAAGCCTATAAACCAAACATTGTCCTTACTATTTAGTCATGTTTGAAAAACACATTTTTTGTAAAACTGCTTCAGTTACTTTGTCTCCTAACCTTTTGGAGGAAAAAGCGAAATGAATTAAAAGACGCCATGCAACGTGACAGGCAGTCCGCAAGTAACATTAATAGGAGCTTACAAACTAAGCGTTGTTCTTATTACTTAGCCCTGTTGGAAAAACATACTTTTCCTAAAATTACTTCAGATTAAATAATTCGAAGTGGTCTGTATTCTGTCGAAACTGCCAGACGCGGATCGCGATTCCGATCTTTTTGGATTTCATCAGCGCGTCGCAGGCAGCTCCGACAGAACACATTTTAGGATTACGTATTCTCCAACAGGGTCCACTTAATCTTAAAATGTAGCATCGTGCTACAGATGGCGTTTACTGCGCCATTTGTAGTATTTTCTAAAACGCACTGTTAAGACAGCAAGTAAAAGTTGGTCTGTGTTCTGTCGGAGCTGCCTGCGACGCGCTGATGAGATCCAAAAACATCGAAATCGCGATCCGCGTCTGGCAGTTTCGACAGAATATAGACCACTTCGAATTATTTTATTCGATTAAGTTAACGTGCCTATCACGTTGAGATTGGCTACGCCGGGATTCGTTTTCAGCAAGTAGATATGCATACATTTAAATGGACCTTGTTGGAGCATACGTAATCCTAAAATGTAGCACCGTGCTACAGATGGCGTTTACTGCGCCATTTGTAGCATTTACATAAGATAGTTTGTCTCCTTCAGACTTTTTGAAGAAATGAGTGTTTTGACTCCCGAAACGCCAATGTTTTACACACTCGACGGGAAGCGACGTGACAGACAGTCCGGAAGTAGCTGTGGACATTGACAGAACCCTACAAATCAAACATTGTTCTCACTGTTTAGCCACGTTTGAAAAACATACTTTACGTGCCCGTTGATTACTTTCGATTAGTTTATTAGTATCCTTGTGTATGTCGCAGCAGCTGAAGAATTTTCGTAGCAGCGGCACAACTGATTAGATTATGGCAACGGCGGCGTATGATTAAATTATTCGAGTCTGACCGTTTTAAACAGGATTGTTTTTAATGCCGTTTGTGCTAATCGAATTTGTCACGATAAAGGGTGCCACGAACACATACGTGAATAAGTGAATACGCAATTCATAGACAAACATGCACGTACGACACCTTACACAGAGCGGACATTCTTTTGTAAAGCGTCACGCAGCAGCAGTGGCATTACACATGGCCGATGACGCAAGCAAGAGCATTCAGAGGCACTAATAGTACGTGCTTTTATTCAGTAAAATCGCTCGACTAGAAAAACCGAATTACCAACATTGGAGGCGCGATATTTATCCATTTGATGAAAAACGGATGTTTATTGATTCTTCTCGTTCGTTAGCTTTATTGGCGACAGGTTGCTAATACTAAACTCCTTCTTTTAAAATAATAAAAAATGAAATTCAACTTCAGCTAATAATTTTGCGGAAGGTGACATTAGATCAAAAGAAAAAAAGGAATCCTTATAAGATTGTTCACTTTTCCATCTGTTACTCAGTCAGACTTTTGGAAACTTTTTGATAAAAGTAGAAATTTACAATTTATATCCCTCGACGTCGCCTCCTTTAGCTACGGCTCTGATTCTTATCATTTACAGCAAATACAAGCCTTACTGAAAACTCATTTTCAGTTGCCAGTGATTTTGTATCAGTGGTTTCGGCAGTAAAGTATTGCAGAACACAATTGCTTTGATAGGGTGTTGTTTACGGACAAATGTTGATTAATTATAATCAGAATTGGTATGACTGCCGATTTTTTTTGCTCGATTCAGAAATAATATAATCTTGGTAGTCGTCTCGATGCCTGTCTTCTCCAGCAAGATTCAAATTTGGAACAATTTCGTAGCGTGCAATACTTCAAGGATAGCGACGAAGTCTTTATAATAAACTTACTTTTTTTTTGTTTCTTTTTCGTACTGATATGCTGAAATGTAATTTAAATAGTGCTGCATACTATCAGCAGTGAATAAATGTTGTTATTAATTCATTTATGTGTAGTTTTGTTGATTTTTACTTTTGCCAATGGACAAGCGATATTGTTTAGCTTCTGAGTCCTTACCTCAACTCGGTGCATAGGTAATAGACCTGCGTTGCCAATTCACGTCCAGGACCGGCTTCGGATTGTAACTTGTTGTGATCTTCTTACAAATCCTTTTGTCTCTTAATCACGTTGCTGTACTCACCATGCGATTCGCTATAGCATCTACTTCACACCCGCAAAAGCTTGCTACTTATTTCATAAACACCCTGTAGACTTACATGCGTTTTAAGGGTTGTCAATAAAGTTTATAGGGAAAGTTTTAAATAATCACTTTCTATTCATTGCAATTATTATCTTTGCTGTTTAAGTGAACGAAATATTTTTACGGTAGGTAATCATAGGATATTATTAGTGAGCCTGTATTAGGCAACCATTGGACTTTCCACCCACGACCACGCCACGGTATCTCATTAATTTCCCGGGTTTTCAATATCTGCTGCGATTTTCGCTCCAGTGAGCGAACGAATGATCGGAATAGAAAAGAAAAAAGAAAGCTGCGGTAGTACGGTAGCAGTAGCAGCTGGTGGTGCAGTTTCAGGAAGCTATATCCAAGAAAATCAAGTATTAGACCTTCGAATAAAGAACATCCACTAGACGAAACGAAACGAAAACCACTAACAAGGAAACGTCTCAGCGGCGAACGCTCTTCTTATTTTTCCTTTAAATTGAATGACGTCAAGTTGCTTTTTCCCGATGCAACTTCTTTTTCAATAGAACCTTACATTTAAAATAGTTTTCTTTTTAATAAAATTAAATGCAATTACGTATTTTAAAACATTATTAGGAACTAGCAATGTATTGCATCATTGATTGATTATTTTGTAATGGAGTTAGTAAGAACTGCATATAGAAAATGGAATGGGTCTGGACGAAAAACATTAGATAGAAGAATTAAGTAATCGAATTCAAGAACTTAGGATATACTTCTAAAAGAAACAATGGGAAAGAAACACATAAAAAAAGACGTATGCAAATGCCATTACACAAATATAGAGCATAGGTGAAAGGAAATTCGGATGAGAATTTAGCAAGAGAATGCTAATCTTTAATATTGTGGTGAGAACCATACAGACAGAAAGAAAAGAAAGAAATAGAAGTGGTACAAGAAAGATATCTGAAGAATATATTAGGTCTAGACCGATGCCCTCCAGGATAAATCTATAGTCAGAAAGGAAACAAAGATAGAAGAGATCCAGATAGAAGCTACAATAAGATTTATGAAAAATGACAAAAAGATAAAAAATACAACGTGTAATTATACAACACGCTACTGAAATGAAACTTCTTCAAACACACAAACATACCGGGATAGGGGTTAAAGAATTGGTTTAATGGTATTATTTGTACACTAAGTATGCTTCGCACGGGTGCAATGCTGATAGTAAACATACTATAGAATGTCTTTATATGCAACAATCACAGCTTTTTTGTCATTAGACAACACAAACCGGCCGGTACCGCCGCAAACGCTATGTCCCTGCATTTTAAGTCTGTAATATCTTCGAAAATATTCATTTAAATTACATGCTGTAAAGGACCATATTGATCTATATTAAATGCACAATGTATTTAGTAGTACTTAATTGGATAAGGATTATTGCTGTATTCCTTTAATAAAGCCATTATTTCTCGTAAAAAGTAAAAGATAAAAAATGGTTATTGTGGGTTATCAGATAGGCATATACCATCCCGGACTTTTTTGTAGACCTTTTTAAGGTGTACAATACTGTAGTATATTATTCAGATGTATCTCGTAAGGTTCAGCCAGCGTTTGCAATGTAAGCGCAAAAAATGTATTTATTTACGATATCACATCACAAACCTCTAAAATTATCAGTGTTTCTCTACTATATTATGCATGTATTATACATATAAACCGTCCTCTTGAATTACTCTATCTATTAAAAAAAATGCATGAAATTCCGTTGCGTAGTTTTAATGATCTAAGCATACATAGGGACACACAGCGGGGGAAATGCGTTGCATGATTTCGTTACATGGCAACTCGCATGAAACGAACTTACCCTATCGTGCGCAAAGAAGTTTCACTTCAATAAAAGGAAAAGATAATATAATTTTGAAAGAGTGCAGAGAAATCATAAACAGCAAAGATTGGGAATGAACGAAATGGGGAAATGAGAAAGCAGAAGAAAGATAAGAAAGAATAAGAAAATCAAAATATGCAAAAATTATCTACAAATTAGGCAAGAATATTTTAGAAGCTCATCGGTATTAGGAAATGGTTACATTTTCTACTTACTGAAGATGATAACTAAATGAGGTTCGAATTATTGAAATTCTCTTCTGAACAGCGGGCTTTTAAAAATGTTATTTTGTTTTAAAAATAAGACTTTTCCAAAATTTGCAAACTTATAGTAAATCCCGTACGTGCTCACAACCATGGGATTGTGTGTGTGTAGGCATATAAATTACATATGTATAAAAGTAGGCTTCATAAGCTCCGCCTATTCGCAGTGGCGGCCGCCAATGTTCATCCAGGCGGAAGTAACAACCCGCCTCCTTCAATCCATCCAGATCCAAACCCGTCTCAAGGGGTTTATTTCACCCTGCTTCACGCGCTCCTATTTTTTATACTTTTCTTATCGCTGAATTTTCATATTGGTCTTTGAATTATTTCATTTTTCGAAGAAAGCGCTTTCAATAGCAATAACATGAAAGGATATTCGACATTCTTACTGTACCAAATACTAATATTACCTAAAACTTATCCAAAATCGACTTCTATCTCATCAGAGCAATCAATGGTGTGACCCCATTCAGCATAATTCTACCTATTTTATATGACAACTCTCAACCTATGTGTGCTTGTCTTTTGGGGTTCCAAGAGCTTTTCGGTATTACGTTCTCACTAGCAAATGTTGGTGAGTGGGCAGTTTCTCCAACTAATTCTGAGGGGCAAAGCCGGACGGTAGTGCGGAAGATCCTCTTCGGCATCCTTATACAAGGATTGTGGGAATGGGTCAGTGGTATCTGAGGAGATAAAGATGAGAAGGACGAAATGAAGACATAAGAGGAATGCAAGGTTATTTATCTGAGGAATATTATTAGTGACCCAGCATTTGCCTAAGTAATCCTAGGAAACCACAGAAAAACTAGGACAAGACAACGGATTCCTGGAATTGAGCAGCTCGTGAATGCTAAACGTCTGAGCCATGCCACTAGTACCACAAAAAGATAATCTCGTTACTGATTACATGTTATTGTACTAGTACTAATCTTAGGATTTAAAGAAATAGTTTTATAACTAAGCTCATACTTGACATCGGATAGAAAGTTTTGATCCCTAAAGCCCTTTTGGCACCGAAATAGTATAACAAATAACAACTGACAATTGCATATTACGTTTAAATGTGAGGTCTGTCTCAGTGGGGTTGATTTAGCTCAACAAAATACCTATAGAATATATGGAAAGATGTGGGAAGAAGCGGTAAAAAAGATGATGAAATATTAGAAAAGGTTGGGAAGGCTAGGAGAGGATATTAGAAAAGAAATATGGAGGAAGAAAGTATTAGAAATAGGGATGAAAAGTAGATATGATAGAGAGAGGGAGACGAAAAAGTATAAACTTAATCAGGAGCACGTGAAGGAATGGTTTATATATAGGAAATTGATGAGGAACAAAAGCAAGGAAATGATAAGGGGAGAGGAACTAAGAAAAGTAGAGGAGTCAAGTTATGTGGTGCGGCTGAGAGAAATTTTGTGGAGGGATTGACAAGTGGATTATGAGTCGAAGTATTTAGAGGGATGAAGAGAAATAAACATGATTAATAAAATTTAGCATGGAATGGGTGTAGGGGATATAAATATTGGAAGAAGGAAGAGAGCAAACAATGTAGGATATATGACAGAAAGGTAGGTACAATGACTGAAACATGTGTTAGGTGGATGGGGGTGGGGGCCGAGCAGACAGAAGGAAGGAAAGATTTCAAGGAATAGGGGATCGTTTTTGTTTAAGACAGTGAAAAAGAAGTGACATAAGAAAGTAGTGGGGGAGGAGCAAAAAGAGGATGATAATATGAAGATAAGATAAAAGGTCAGTATTGATGGAAACATAAAAAATGACTTTGTTGAATGAATGAAACTTAATCCACTAAAGAAGAACGGTATCTTTGAAATATCCTGCTGAAATCTGAAGAAGGCTCCATATTCAGTCTTGATCCATGACTGGTTCGCATGAGCCGATGCACCCAGTGGTCGAGTCATCCAACGTTTTGCCAGCTGTTGAGGTTGGCATCCTCTGTAATGAGCGATAACAAAAAAACCTTCGCAGCGATTGTGCTGAGATTTTAATGTCTTCATTTAAAGTAAATTACCGATAAAAGGTTCAACTTACATTAGATAAATTATCATGTGAAACTGGCATCGAAGATACACCACGCCCTGAAGCTTCAAAATCAGATGTAACAGACGAAAAGATCGATAATGTCCATGTTTTGGTTTTAGGTGATAGATGAGACAAAGTATGCAAGTTAATAAAAATAGTAATAAAAAACAAAAAGTGAAGATTGTCAAGGCTTGGCTTTCATTATAAGTTATAGTAAATAATATCAGTAAAATACTTAACACTATCATCTCAAAAAACCTCAAACTTCTGAATTCCACTTAAAACGTTAATCATGAGTTTAAACCTAAAACTAAAAAATAATAAAAAACTATTCTGTTAAATGTATGACTTCATAATCCTTTAAAACCCTAATCCAAAAACCTTATGACTTTGTTATTTGGAGATTTTTGTAAATAAATAAATAGCTTTATTATCTGAAGTAGTACAGATTGGTTTTTGTTCTCTAAATATAAAAATAATATTCTTTATATAATTAAAATATACGGGTGCGAAACATGGACAGTGATGGGCGCGGCGGAAAAGAAAAGGTTAGAAGCGTTCGAAATGTGGTATTATGTGGCGAATGGTGATGATACTGTGGATAGAGTAGGTTAGAAATGAAGAGGTATTAGAAAGAGTAAGAGAACAGAGGACTCAATGGAAGTCGATAAGAAATAGGCGAGATAGGTTAGTAGGACATTTTCTCGGGCATGAAGGTCTGGTCAGACATATTAGAGGCAGAAACGGATGTTTGACTGGTTAGATACACATCCCCACTCTTTCCCATCTTGAGCTAATCTTCGCATTTCCCTAAAACTAGACCAAACCCTAATCCCTAACTATTTGCGAACGTTAATCTAATCTAGGCCTACCTCTACCTCTCCTAACATCCGTTCCAGCTTCTAATATGTCTCAGACTAG
Source organism: Agrilus planipennis (assembly GCF_000699045.2). Lineage (NCBI taxonomy): Eukaryota > Metazoa > Arthropoda > Insecta > Coleoptera > Buprestidae > Agrilus > Agrilus planipennis. The sequence goes on along the minus strand of NW_020439154.1, from coordinate 99,653 downwards.
ACCTTCATGCCTGAGAAGGTATCCTACTAACTTATCTCGCCTATTTTACTTTTTTATCGCCCCTACATTTGGGCCGTCCGGGGCTCATGACCCCCCTTTGCCCCTCCCTTGATCAGGTTGATATTTATGAGTTGAAACTATTGAGAGGAGAAAATTATGAATGTCGCTTAATCCATAACAAACGAAGTTCTGACTGATTCCTGGATGATGTTCAAGAAATCCGTATTTAACTCATCCTTTTATTATTTTATTTTAGGAGTAAAACGCGTCCGCTGGTTGTTTGTAAGCTTCATTGCAGAAATCAAACGAAAACCCATTTTCCTATCAAAAACTGAGAGGTACTTTCAACATTTTCTGTCCGAGTTAAAAATGATAAACAACAATGATAAAAATAATGAAAGATACGACATTTACTGTCAATTATTCATTCAGGCGGAAAACTCTTTCGTTCGACACAATAAATTGTGATCCAGAAGGCATCGAAGAAAGCAATCTGCACAGCGAACCAGCGGCAACGATGGTGGCGACGATCAAATCATCTTGGTGACGTCAGCCCCTTACCGACGCTCCCTCTGATCGTTTCTGCCGACCGTCCCATCATCCGAGTGCGCTCTTGATAATCCGGGCGAGAGGAGTCGTACGCCACCGCCGCCTCCACACGATTCCGACAATGCCACGAAAATATGAAAGATGTTCAATGTGATCCCAGATAATGGATAGATAGGAAGAAGGAGAAACCGATGCCACCACGATGCCGCTGCTGATATAAAATGAACGCGCCAGGGAACGTAAAACACCTTAATTAGGCCCCGTGGGATGAATACTGCTTTTTTGTTTACACTTTGAAATATTTAATTTCTACAAGTAACATCAAATCTAATACATGTACATTTTTGGAAATGGTCATCGGATATTTCTAACAGTTATTACTTTACTAATTAAACCATTGTTTTTAGAATATAAGACAAAATAAGACAAAACAACCCTAAGGTTTATAACCACATCGATACGACTATAATGTTTCCCCTTTTTCTATAATGCTATCTATTCTTACTTTCGTTCTTCCAATTCCTTCCGCCAGGTCTATTACTTCTCCCTTTCTATTTTGTTTTATTTTTTCTATTATCCTTTGCCATTGTCAATTTTATCCTGCTCTTAGTTATTTCCCTCATTCTATTTAGTATTGTTTTATCTTCTCGTTACTTTGGAAATATCAACTCTTCGGTGTCTTCCGTTCTTTTTATCCAATGTTTATGTGGCTTTATTATTTGCAAATTATTTTTGGCTTCTTCTTGCTTGTTCCGCTAAATATGCTTTGGTGTTGAATGTTGTGTCCTTATTTCATTATATTCCTTTGTATATTCTCCGATTTCTAAATTTTATTTGTTTCCTTTACTCTGTATCGCCTTTACCGTTACTATAGTTCTTTCCTTCAAACTATCTCAATATTACTCACTAGCCAATCCTATATCTCTTTCGTGTACTTTCCTTTTTTGCCACATAGTAGTATTCCATTTTAGATTTTCTTCCATTTTTTTTAACAGTTTATTTCTTCTATTTTTTTGGTGCTTTCTCTTCGAAGTGTATTTCTCCTTTAGCGCTTTTAGAAAATTTTTACCATGTTGATTTCTGCGTGTGGTCCGTCATCATCATAAGGTCGTTAGTCTGACTGGTTGGACACGCACCTCCACTGTTTCCTATCCTGAGCTAATCTTCGCATTTCCCTAAAACTAACTTGCGTTTCTGCCTCTGATATGTCTCTGACTAGACCTTCATGCCTGCCTGAGAAGGTGTCCTACTAATCTTTCTTAGTAACTTCCATAGTCCTATGTTCTCTTACTCTCCAATACCTCTTCATTTCTAACCATCCCTAGGTAAATCTCACTAATAAGCTATCGCTAACTCCTTGCTAGATGCTAATACTGCTATATCATCTGCAAATCGAAGCATAGGTACTAATCTTTTGCCCCTGTTTATCTATCCCTACAGTTGCCCTGTCTTTAATGATGTTCATCGCGTCTTCGATGTATAGATTAAAAAGTAGTGTGGTCTGTATATACGTAATAACCATTAATATCAATCAACCTTTTTAGTGTCCATAGTATTTTTTGTTGAATGTTGTCGATTTCTTCATATTTCTTCCACCTCAATATATCTGCTTCGCATATTCGTGTGCTTTTGATTAGGTTTTCGAAAAGGAACTCAAAATTGCTTTCTTATACCCTAAATGTTTTCGATTTTCTTTTCAGGAATCATTCGTTCATTTCCTTTACCATCTCTCTCCAGCGTATATAGGTACAAAACAACCGAATCCTCTGACATTCTAGATTTCTGCCTTTTCACAATTATACTTCAGTAAAGCAGTTCCGTATGATTATTGATACCTCTTTTTCGTGACGGATATACAGCTTATGATATCATATCTGAAGTTAAATGACAAATTTGCAAAGTGCTGCCAACTTATGTTTAGGATCATAACATTGGGTAGGAAAAGATAACACGGTTGAAGTGAGTGTTGTCATGGTTACGTTATGTTCTTCCTTTTACATGATAATCGTCATGATAGTATCCTGCTCTATTGTATTATCATTTTGGTTATATTGGCAGGGTATTGTAATATTTGAAACCAACTTTAAGGAGGGTTTCATAAATTACAATTTTACTTCGTTCTTTTTAGTTTTAAATTATATTTTTAACGTTAGCGGTCCTAGTTGATGTCTGACTAAGAAAGTTGGTAGTCGTGTAGAACGACGCGACGCGAACCGGCGGTTTAGTCAGTTTTCAAGTTCATTCGGCGTAAACGATCGCAGAAGGGAATATAACGGGGCATAGGCAGTAGCAGTTGCGGTAGAGATAAGCGGAATAATAAGAAAAAGAGGTAGACAATGGGCACGCTACACAAGCGGATCGAGTGAGCCAGAGCAGATGTGCCAAAATCGGCCGCAAATTCCTTCTCCCTAAAATATCCTATATAATACATATCTTCTACAGTTCACATTTTCATGTATGTTTATTGTGCACAATATCATAATTATTGTCAAATTCTTTACGAGAGCATAACATTTCAACTATTTTTTTTTTCAAGAAATAATACAGAGTTTATATAGAAGGGAAGAAGTTGAGAATTAATATAAAAAATATCTACATAAATTGAAAAAGCATATTGGGATCCGTCAAATGGGAGGAGCCTAAAAACATAGCGCCGATTAGGGAAAATTTATCGTAGTTCCTATAGTGTACCATGCAATTTCCAAGTTTTTAAATTACGATAATATGATTAGTATTGACTCAATATGTGATTGGGCTGACACAAAGCCTCGGAAAGGAAATTTCGTTGAAGGTGAGCGTGTTTTTAATGCCAATCACATTATAAAATTCGGAAATAACAAATCCGGAAGCTAGCCTTCAAATTCCGTCAAGTTTACTGCCTACTTTTTACAAACTTCGGATTTAAAAAGTGATTCACGTTATATAATTGGTGAGGTGATTTTGGGTGATTTAAGCAATATCATATCAATGACTTGCACGTGCAAAGCCGATTTAAGAGAACGTTGCAAACACATTATTGCAACTTTGTTGTATTGCAGCAGGTAGGTTCTTAACCTCAAAATACTTATATCGTATTATTAGAATTGTGTTAAATCAATTACACAGGAATAAATAATTTCTCACTTTATAATTTTAGTATGATTCTAGTTTTAAATATTAAGGTTATGGCTGATGGTAAATACTTGCCGAAATATAATCATGTGCATTAAAATGACGTGAACAAATTTTTATTCCGGAATTCACTTCTTTGATACCTACTGCTTTCATCCAAGCTTCTATTAGTTTACTTTTTTCTCTAATTTTCCGAATATATTTTTTACATATATAAAACGGTTAGTTTTTATTGGAAAGTAGTTAATGTAGGTGAAGGGTGAAGATTTATGTCTGAAGTGCTATTGCAGCTTTTCACTGAACATATTAACTTTCTATTTGATTTAACTTTAGAAGAAAACTTTGTCGACTCCATCATCAAAAAAACTTTTACTTTTTTAACGTGTTTTATTATTTTAATAAACAATTTTACAATTTGCGTGCACAGTTCCTATGTAAAGTTTTCCCTCATTCGAGTTATAAATTTTGCCACCAGATGGTGTGTGCCCATTTGGCGGATCTCAATAGGTACCGGATTATTTCATTAGAAGAGAATTAAAATGTAGAAACAAGGAAGACAGTAGTTCAATGAGATGAAATTGGAAAAATTTAATGAGGGAGATATAAAAAAGTATCATTATAAGCTTTTATTTAAGCTACAATGTTTGTTTGTTAAGGCTAAATATTGCAAGCTGAATTAGAGCCACTCGTTTTTAACCCAAGGATTTGAATTTTCACGTCATGATACGGTTCAGTTCCGATGTCAATGCGTTTTTATGTTAAGCGTGATCTGAATCGACATTCAGGATTAACTCTAGATTAAAAAATTCTTAAACAGTCAACAGCACCAGTCACGAAATTTTGTGTAATAAATAATATGGTGACCATGATAGCATATAATAAGTATCAACATATGACATGACTACTGTAATGAATGTTGGATCCTAATGAGGGAATTTATCAATGGTTAGCAGCACAAACATGAAATGTTCAATACGCATTCATATACGTCTAATTTTTGTTTTTTGTTATGTATAAAACTGTGATTTTTTGTATTTTTATCTCTTTTAATTATTAAATCTTCCCTAAGATGTAGATAATTCATCAAACTTACATTGCAATTAAATAATGGTGCATGATTTGGTGAAAATGTGGAGTCCATATTTTTTTCAGCCAGGTTTATTTAAAAATGCTTCATTTTTGAAAATTAAACTAACCGAACTCTATTTCAAACAAATTAGTGGCTTGTTGGCACCTTCTACAATTTCATCATGAAAGTAGTACTGATCGCCCAAAAATCTCTCTCGTATTACGTAAATTAATAAGATTGTTATAGATTTTAATAGTTTTATGTGTTACAAATTTTTCTGAAGAATTTTATCCAAAAAAGATCTTTTAGTGTTCACTGAGTTCCTTTTGAATATTGGAAAGATAACTGATTACTTCATCAGTCAAGCTGATCATAAAAGGATTAACAAGCATTCGTATTTGATTTTTATGTCCTGCGATTTGCCCTCAAACGACTGTAATAAACATCTAATTTTAGTTTCGTAATGTTTTACAGTTTATGATGACAATATTAAGCTTCTCTTTCAAATTGGAGAAAATTTTAAAATTGGTTCAAGGGAGTCGTGTACAATTCACGTTGTAGCTCGCGGGTTTGGAGTCGGTCAGTCTTGTGTAATATCATAATCGATTATGTGTGGAGGTCGAGAAAAAAAATGCACAAAATATTGAAAACTGCATAAAAGACCTGGAACCTTTTATTTGATAAAGGATCTAATAATTAAATTAGAACATTCATTTTGGTAGCAAATATATTCCAAAATAATTGCGAAAAGTGTAGTATTGTGGCTATACTTCGTTTACTTTCTGTAGCGATGTGACCTTCAGTTTGACCGGCGCAAAGTAGAAAAGAACACTACTAGGCCAGAAAAGGAAGGAGACAACTCTCGGCCAAACTCTTAACCGGCGAGGAGCGTATAATCCGTACAGTACTGCACGGAAAAATTGACCATTTTATCTTTTACAATTGCATTGCTCAAATGTGCTGTTATTGGTACCATTTACTACTGAAAATATCAACGAGATGTTTATTTATATTTGAAGATATATTAAAGGCTTTAACGCTTGTTTTCGACTGGCACTACTATTCGTGACTGAACAAAGCTTTTGGCAGGTACTGTATGAAAAAGTATGTTTAATGAACAAGAGTCGAGAGTATAATGAGCTTTTTTCTCCCTACCTACGATTTTGCCAGCGCGCATCCAAGACATTGGAAGGGGCACATCGCTAGAGAAAGTAAAGGAAGTATAGTTACGGGCATAACAGTGCAATTGAATAATCATGCATAATTTGGTGAACTTGTGGAACACAATTTTTTTTCAGTCAGGTTTATCTAAAAACACACCTGCTTCTTTTTGGAAGACTAAATTAACCGAAGTCTATTTCAAACAATTTAGCGGCCTGTTGGCACCTTCTACAATTTCATCCCTTTCTTTCTTTGATCGGCGTCGCATCAGCTGATCCATTCGGTTTGGCAAACATAAAAGTTCGTCAGAAAATTTGCATCCAAATCGAATTAGTTCCGTGCTGAATCAAGCTGCTCTTCAATCTCAGACAAATGTATGTATGTATTTAACGAGAGAAAGAGGAGGCAAACGTTTGTGATGATGCCCTCTTCTCTCTTCATTTTCTTCTTCCTCTTCATCGTCAGCGTCAGCGTTGAAAATACATTACTCGTTCGATCAATTTTCCTGGCAATGAGTTATGAATCGCCGATGATTTGCAAAGATGGATGTTCTCAAAATGCACAAGACCGTATAAAATGGGACGACGGCCGACGACGCCACATTACGCCACGCTCTTATGTTCTCGCTTTATTTGTGTGTGTGTGTGTGTGTTTATGTATGTGGGTGACTACTACGATTAATGAGTCTTCGTCTTCTCAACTTACTGAACTAGCTTTCTAAAATTATACTACAGGACTAAACAAAACTGTTCGTTGCTGACATTAACATTTCAAACGCTCTCTAACTACCCTCAGACGCACAAAAAATATATTGCTGTTAATAATATTGTGGTATCATCACACCACAAATTTCAAAGAAAGTTGCATGATAATTTATGGTGTAACAGAAGTACGAGCATTATAAAATATAAAAATTAAGTAAATCCTTTTTTTATTGAGAAAAATGTAGTTGATAATATAGGAAAAATTCAATTCCGGTTCTGGTTCATAAATACAGCCCGCAACGCTGCACTCAATCAGCTCGTGATGACTAGCATCAGTGGAGTATTTGTTTTGTATTTTTATGCTCATATTATTATGTTAGATTAGAATAAGTGTGATTCAGGGTGTTTATGCGTTAACAGACAATCTCCAGTAGCCGTATACTCTTTTAACGTTGAAACCTTGTGCAATTCAATAAACTAATTCGGTAATAAGACATAAATTGTTAGTGTAGGTCAGTCACTGTAGAACAGTTGTTGTTACAATGATGTGACATGATACAGATTTACCATATCGCTGCTGTAAGGACGAAATCCTCGATTTCAAAAAAGATAAACCCCCAAAATAGTATATGCGAAATAGCAGTGAACGTGAGCTTCTCGCAGTGTAGCAATTTTTAATGGAACAGTTGCTGCATCCTTATCATTTGCAGCGGGTGCAAAACTTGCTCGAAATCGATTTTCAGCTGGGAAAGGATTTGAGTCGGTGATTTCGAAAGAAAATTACTGTTAACATTCATAAAGTATTTGCCGACATTCAATAGTTCAGGTCATGTAAAAGGTCGTATTGTATTTAGGTCTAAGAAATGGGGTGCAATATTCTGTTATTATTTACATTTCTAAAGATCTCAAACTGCACGTCATAAAACCAGTTAAATATTTATACTATCTATTCTCGACACATCTGGGTATATTCTATTTGTTTACTTTATGATCCGATCATTTGGGAGTACAGTTCATTTCAATTTTATGGTTGAATTCTATTTTGTAAAGGTTTACAATAGCGATTGTAGGTATTTAGTCGGAATCGGTAGATTTGGAAATTTCGTCAGGCAGTGTCATTAGCCTTGTGCATTACTTGTTCTACCCCTGCCCTCTCAATACCTCCTTCCCTTTATCAACATCCGTACCACTCCTCTTCACCAATGATAGGCGCTATATTCAAAAATCACCACCCTCTATTACAACCCCACTTTAATTTAAAATTTAATAAATAGTCAAAAAATATAGTTACTAACCAGAGTTTTCAAGAGTTTTTCTACAGTTTTTTCATATATCTACGCACACATTTGAACCACGATTTTGTAAATAGTGTAAATAAAATATTTAAACCCACTGTCCTGTTTATTCGTTTTCTAATAAGTGGTACAGCTTTTTAATTAAGGTTGTACAGCAGTGAATTTTCATTGGTAATAACCTCCAGAAGTCCACTGCCTATACGCCCAAACTGTACAGCCTAATTTGTTCAATAGGGTGTTGTCTACAGGCTTCACGTGGGACGGAATAATAATTATCATTATTTGTGCGACGCAAATTCGTACATCCTGTGCGATTTCAAAAACAGTTTTCGGTAAATGTGTAGTGCGAAATTTTTGGAGACATTTGACTTTTTCTTCTCATCTCCCACAAACTAGAACATAGCAGACTCTTAACTATTTGTGAACGGTAATCTAATCTAGCCTACCTCTACGTATCTTAACTCCTGCTTCTGCTTCTAATATGTCCCTAACTAGCCCTTTATGCCTGAGAAGATATCCTACTACCCTATCTCGTCTATTTCATAGTGCCCTCTGCTTTCTTAATACTCTTGCTTACACTACATTTCGAGCGCTTCTAACCTTTTCTTTTCCGCCATGTCTACCATCCACGTTTCATATCCCCACAGAGCCGTCCTCCAGAGATAGGTACATTTACCAATCTTTTTCGAATTTGTTAAAGACGACTCTACCTTCCCTAACCGTAAGAAATATTTAACGAAACGAAAAAAAGCGAAATACATAATCTAAAAATTTCAAAATTTGTGTAATCAACATTTTGAAATTTAATTGTCATTTATTAAATTAAAAAATAAATAGCATCTACTGCTAAATGGGGAAACAAAATTTTTCCTATGCTAGGCGTCAGTCAGGTTTTGCATTAAGACCGAATTTTTACAAAATTAAAATTTGAAAAACTTTTCACAAACATAAATGTTGATTCAAAACTACTTAAAAATTGACAGGCCATGTCAGTTATTGCAGGAAAGTCTTCCTTTGACAGGAATTTCCAGAAATCATATTCACAAATTCTTCTGAAGAAGTTTGCAACTTTGAAGATATTTTTCTGAAAAAGATTTTTTAGTGCAGAATGATTCTGCACTTCACTGAATTTCTACCGAATATTGGCAGGATAACTGATTATTTCAGTAAAGCTGCTTGTAAAAGGATTAACAAGCATTCGTATTTTATTTGTATTTTCAAAGTCTCAAACGACTGTAATAAGCATCTAATTTTAGTTTCGTAATGTTTTACAGTTTATGGTGACATTATTAAGCTTTTCTTTCAAATTGGCGAGAATTTTGGAATTGGTTCACGGGAGTCATGTAATACAATTCACGTTGTGTTCCGCCGGTTTGGAGTCGGTAGGCCTTGTGTAACATTACAATCGATTAAATGTGAAGGTCGAGGAAAAAATACAGAAAATATTGACAACCCTATAAAAGACCTGGTACATTTTATTTGATAAAGGATCTAATAATTAAATTAGAACATTCATTTTGGTTGCAAATATATTCCAATCTAATTGCGAATAGTCTGGTATTGTGGCAAATTACGGCCATAACTGTTGGCAAGGTATTTACCCATCCTATACATATACTTACAACAATGGCCGTCATTTTAATTTAACGGCTGCGTATCACGGTTAACCGCACTGGTTGCGTGGAAATGACAATGGACAAATAGTTGGGAGAATCATCCTCTTCCACATGCATTCGTATAGGTACATAGATGGTGCAATGTTGTACGTGCAATACGTGGTCGATCGTCCCCTATTTACGCTAAAAAACAAGGGTTGCTGTCTACGCCGCAACACGTTGCATCACCTGCCCGAGGCTGGTTTTTCAATCTGCTCACTCTCAGCAAGGGGCGTACACACTTACATACATTTAAAGAACTATATACGTAATAGGCATGCTTGTATGAAGATACCTACTAGGTGGATGGATCTTCCACCCTAAACTATGCTTTAAATTAAAGCATCAGGGGATCGGGAACGTGCAGTCCTAAGGCGATCAACTTTAAATAAAATGAACGGTTTAACTGCTTCAATCTTTGCTACAAAACAAATATGGAAGGAAGGAATGGAAAGTTATAACATTAACGTTTTATTTATGTTTGTACGCTTTTATGTGAACTGTATACTTATCTGTTTATCAGCATGTTTATATAAATAGTCTTTTTCTTTAAATAGAGATGTACAAAATGTTTTTTAAAAGTATTTAAACGTTTAATTCAAACAAAGTGCAAATACTTTGTTGATTTGTTACTTCAAATGTACAATACAAAATAGATTTCCCTTTTGTATTTTAAATGTTAAATTCAAAATACGTATTTTCGGAATACTTTTTTCAAATAAATACTTTTTTGTAGTACTTATTTAATTTTCTACATTCATTTAAGTATAAAATACTTTTTAAGAAAACCTTGCAGGCATTTTCCCACTTTTTAAATATTGCCGTTTTTCTATAGGTACTAATAGTGGTGTTTGCATTATATCACCAGCTGGGAAGATAGAGTATGATTCTTCTATATGCTTTTTTATTTACCTTTGTCACCTGTTTTAATTTGAAAAAAGACACTGACGCCAAAATAGTTTGTTTATCGTAAAATATCAGAGCCAAAATAGGATTGTCGCGATATTTAGAAAAGGAGAAAAAGAATAGGAGAGAAATTGCAACCCAAACTGTATGAAACTGAAAGCCTCTTCAGAATAAACTNTCCATTTTGTTTCCGATCTTTGACACATTGTAATAAGAGAAAGAAATGAAATCCATAGTTTCTTTAGCTTTGAGTTCATCTAATAAGTGAAGTTTTTCGAATCGTTTTCTAAGAATTTTGGATTATAGGCATTTATTATTACACCACAATATCTTGTAGTTTTCAATTTTACACAGCTGGTGTATGTACATCACTTCATCGTGTCTTTCGGGCTGTTTTGTCATAATTAATAGAACTTCGTAGTTCTTTGCTAAAGGATATCAATTTGGAACTTCAAAATGTCATGGACCATGACATTGAACCCGGAAAAAAGTATGGATCCAATATTGTAGATTATCCATTCTAAAGTTTAGAATTTTTTGGACTCTCTTCAGTTAATGAATTATAAGGCATCATGGAATGTCTCTTTGTGCCCTCTTTAAGCTTCTAACACCTTCAATGACCAGTGTGACCAACTTTCATTCATCATTTTATACAATATTTGACCAGTGATACTAGCAAAACTTTTAACAGCAAAAATGTATTTTGCATTTTACAAGTAGAAAATACGTTTGAAAAAGTATTTTAAATAAAATACAAAATGCTTTTCACAAAAAAGTGGGCAAAATAATTAAGTAAGAAATGAGGAACAATCATGGGTTCATTTTATGATATATTGAAAAAGGGAATTGACACCAATGGAGTTGCGGGCAGATTATTTGAGTCGAATGGTCAAAAACAAAGATGATAGGGAGATGTGGGAATATCGGGAGGGCGTTCAGAAAGGGATACAGGGATTGGATTTGTAGAATATGTCACGGAAGGGAAGAGACATTGGAGAATTTGCTGTGTTGTGGTAAGGCAATTAAAATTTATTTTAAGGCGATGGTTTAAAGGTATTTTTGAGAGAAAGAAGGGGGCCGTAGCGAGGATGAGATGAGAGAATTAATTATAGAGGTTTTAATAGGAAAAGTAGAGAAGGATGTATGGTGAACACTTTAAAGTAGTAGAATTGCGAGTAACAAGAAAGCAATAACGAAGTAATTAAGGTCGTTGAATGTAAATAAGGATTAGAAGGTTGTTAATGTAGTAGTAAGAAGATAGATAGTTTAAAACTTATTGCTACAGTTGAGGTAAAATTGTAAGCGAATATACTGTAAAAATAAATTCAACTATTTCAATGGTTAGCTTTTCTGTTATTTGAAGAATGATCCGCTACAATAGGCCTTGAGCTTCCGACCCATTATCTCATGTTTCGAATCAATTAATCGACCTAGTGAGAATAATGCCATTATACATATGCAATGGGATCCTAAAAGCTGCAATTAGAGAATTCAGCTAAAAACTCCAGTTGTAAGAAAGCATTTTAATGTGATGTTCCTGGCCAGGAGCTGTTATCATTGGAATAATTTGGTAATAAAGACTTGCATACAATTTTTCCTTGACTAATTTGAAGTAGTTTGTAAGGGATAAAAATTCAGAAATGAATTTTCAGAATAATATATCATATTGTACAAAATCTCAACATTGTAAGGCAGCTAGAACTGCCAATCGTATGAGCCAACTTCGTATTTCCTGAAAACTGGAACATATCCCATTTCTAATTATTTACGTACAAACAATAACAGGGTCAGATTTTCAAAAAGGTATTTAGGGCTGGTCTAGTCGAGAAAAACAGGTAACTCGGAACAGTCTGAACCCCTCTTTTCGACGAAAGCAGAAAAACCTAATAAAAAAAAACCGAAAATTCCAAGAACAGCTAACTCAGAACAGTCCGAACCCCTCTTTTCGACGAAAACAGCGCACAATGTGAAACCGTTTTTTAGTGGAGAATCGACAAAACTGTTGAAAACATATTTTAAGAAGCATCACCTTATTTATGCCCATAGGGTCGTGATTGCTAAATCCAGCTCTGAACAATAATCTAAAGCATTCTCTGCTTCTCTTTACTCCTGTATGCTCAGATATGTATGTCTCTAGCCCTCCGTGGCTCAGAACTTTTTATCCCTTTTTTTTTGACTTCCATGGCGCCTTCTGTTCACCTCTTTGTTCTAATATCTCCTCATTTCTAACCTTTTTTGTCCACAGTATTTTTATCATCCGCCTGGAACGCTGCATCTGCACTTTTCTCTAACGTTAATATTCTCATTCGAATACCATTGTTACCTTCATAAAATCATATTAGTTGGTACGTTCTGTCTCATTCGCAGCTACCTCCACAAGTACAAATATTGCATGAGAAATCGATAACCAATTTTGCAGTTAAAAAGAGAAAGACGAGGAGGGTCCAAGTCAAGCACTTACAATTAAACGTCGTTAGTGAACATAATCGCTTTCAGAATCGAGTTAAGAGCAATTGCAAGTCATGGCACTCTGTAATTGATGCAGTCAGCACCGTGATTGTTCTAGGAAACGAGTAGCTGGTGATTGAGGTTGGCGCGTAATGTAGAAGGGGAGGTTATAGAGGCTGCTGGCTGACTGACTCCTACTTAGGTGGCTGGCTGATGTATTTTCCAATTGTTTCCTTAAACTGTTGTTACGCGGATACATTTGTTTCGGAGCGTAAATGACTTGTTATCAAAATCTGGGGACCGCAGCGGAAAAAGGAGTGCACTCGACAGTATGCCTGGTGATTTATACGAGAAGGGGGCCGTTACGTGTGGCTTTAACTATTTCGAGATATAATTATGTCAATTAAGTTGATAATAATTTTCAAATTGTAAAAATTAATGTCGCATAACGGACTTATTTTCTTAAAGTTTTTGCACATAACATGGTACAATATTTATTTTACTTTTTTGTTTATGAAAGCTAGTGTTAATTACTGGTAATTTAAACTGAATCTCTTATAAGAAGTCAGAGCACTGAATTTTATAATATAAAAGATTGTACAAAAAAATTTATCGAAATACATATCCTTTTTACATATCCCGAAACAGTTGGTAAGGTGCTCATACGAAATTCCTCTCTGTGGATGTAACATTCCATACAGTTTAAAGGCTGGAAATTTGAGAAATCCTTTAAATACTTTCAACCTTGAACTTATGGTACTGTATGTAGCTATGTTGACTATACTCAAGGCAATGTTCTAACTACAGCAGAATATAGTATTGTAGTGAGCACGAGTGTGTTTGTGTGCGATCGGGCACACGTGTGCGTGAACGGTTTATCGATTCGCCGACTAGCCGCGGGCGCCTTTCTTCATGTGTGCCGTATTTGTAAATGTGTGTGTCGTACCTGCGTTCTGGGAAAGCAGTTAAACAGTTCAAAGAAAAAGAAACTTTTCCGGACGGTTCGAGAAGGTTCCCGAAAGGAAACAAAAGAGTATTTAAAGGAAGAGACGATCGCCGAAAGGAGAAGAAATAAATTGACCGTTGCAGAAGTGAATCCAGAAATAAATTGACAGTTAAGTTCTTTAATAAATAATTAGTGTAAATAAATAGTTTTTGTCATTATCAGTCTTAGAAGTTAATGTGGTTAAACTCACGAATATTACAGTAGCTTAATTGCATTTGTATAGAAAAATAACCTAGTGTTTCCAACTATGAAACTGTACGATTTAGATGCTTCTCTCACTATATTAGTGGTATCAAAAGTAACACCCAAATCTCTAGTAGTTTTATGACGATCCAGTGTGGTACTACAAAGTCTACAGCTATTGGATATTAATTACTGGTGCTTTTGTAGAGTAGGTGAGAATCCTGCATTTGTTAACTTTTAGAATAAAATTACTTTTCCTGTGGTGTAACTACAAATTTACCGTTTTCGGATTTTTCCTTTTACTTGTGCCTCTTACCAAATTTCATGATTCTACTTCAACAGGAAGTAGTACTGTATATAAGTTTTGATTCTAAAATATGCAGCATAAACGGCCGTACCTTTTTATTGCGTTGATTTAGAAGCTTATTTTTTCACAACTTTAAGCGATTGCAGACCTGAGTAGTCATTTGAAATTAATTCCTATTTGATACCTCCAAGCGTTCTTGAAAATAGTAGATACTAAGACAACGATTCCTTTTTTCCTTTTGAGGGACGGAACTATATAAAGGCTAAAAGTTCCCAATGCCTTACTATGATTTTACTCAAAACAACCCTGTATTTTAGTTATGTGGATACCTCCACCAACTTTTCCGATGTTTTTCAATTTTCTCTATTACACACAATTATAGTTTACGACTATTACCTAAGATAAGAACAAAGTCTACAGTATGAAAAACAGACCCATAACCATTAAGAAATTGGATTTCTGGATTTTAATTGCGTCTTCTTGTTGACGGATCATGCTGGCATCAAAAGTGTTTGACGTTCTATCTCCTATCACAAGGCACATCTGCACGATCGTGAGATATTAGTAAAGAAACTTGCGTTATATGGGGTAAAAGGTAGGACATTAGATTGGATTAAAGACTATCTAAGCGACAGGTATTATAAAACTAGAATACATTGTAATGTGTCAAATAAGATAGAAAGCAACATGGGTGTTCCNTATGAAAAACAGACCCATAACCATTAAGAAATTGGATTTCTGGATTTTAATTGCGTCTTCTTGTTGACGGATCATGCTGGCATCAAAAGTGTTTGACGTTCTATCTCCTATCACAAGGCACATCTGCACGATCGTGAGATATTAGTAAAGAAACTTGCGTTATATGGGGTAAAAGGTAGGACATTAGATTGGATTAAAGACTATCTAAGCGACAGGTATTATAAAACTAGAATACATTGTAATGTGTCAAATAAGATAGAAAGCAACATGGGTGTTCCGCAAGGCAGTGTGTTTGGTCCACTTCTATTTCTTATATATGTTAATGAAATGCAAGAAGTTTTACAAGGCTCAGTTGTAAATCTATTTGCGGATGATACTGTCATTTGTGTGTCCGGAAATAATTTTGTGGAAATATATAATATATTAAATAAGGAGCTTGAAATACTGAATAATTGGTTATGTCAGAATAAACTAAAATTAAATTTAAAGAAAACAAAATGTATGGTGTTTGGTAATAGAGTAAATTGTAGAAAGTATTCAGATTTAGGTTTGATAATAAAAATGAACAATGTAGAAATCAACTACGTGTCCGAAATTAAATACTTGTTGAGTATTAGTTGTATTAGATCCGCAATTGAATTTTTCAAAGCATATTGATTATTTATGTAAAAAGTTGGCTACAAAATAGGCTTCTTTTGTAGAATTGTGTACAATACTATAATAATGACCCATTTTAATTATTGTTCATCCTTATTGATCTCGTGTACAAGAGATTGTATACATAGATTACAAGTACAGCAAAATAAAGTTATGCGTATTATATTGGGATACAATAGATATACACCGATAAAATTAATGTTGAATATGCTAAACTGGCTGACTGTTGAACAAAGCGTTAAGAGAGCTAATTTAATTTTAATTTACAAAATTCAGACAGGTCAAATGCCACAATATTTGAATAACTTTATTAGAAAGCGGTCGGAAATTCACTTACACAATACCAGATTTAGATCATATTATGATTTACCATCTGTTAAAACTACATTACTTCAGAAAACTTTGTTCTTTGAAGGGGTTTCACATTTTAACGCGCTCCCTGAGTCACTAAAGGGAGCTACGAGTTGAAGGAGTTTCAAAAGGGGGATTTTTGAATACTTAAAAATTAATTGTTAAGAATAAAATGTATTTTTTTATATGTATTAGCAAAATGCTAAATATAAAATATAATTGTAATTGTATTGTAATTCCCTACTTTTTCTTCCCTTGCA
The DNA here is from genome assembly GCF_000699045.2 of Agrilus planipennis. Taxonomy (NCBI): domain Eukaryota; kingdom Metazoa; phylum Arthropoda; class Insecta; order Coleoptera; family Buprestidae; genus Agrilus; species Agrilus planipennis. The sequence continues at coordinate 83,292 of NW_020439154.1, read as the reverse complement.
TACTAGTATTTTTATTTTACTTTNTTTTTTTATGTATTAGCAAAATGCTAAATAAATAAAATAAATACGACATACATCTTTTAACGTAAGATAATGAGATGGTTAATGTAATACATTAATACATAAAACAAATAAGATTTTGACTCCTCCAAAAAGATGCACGAGATAACCTCATATATATAAAACTAAATTTTTCGTGGTCGGTACGTGTACATGATGTGTGAATTAACAGAAGTCAAGTATGTACAAATAAGCCCCCTGCCCCCAAACAAAAATGCAAATACAAGCATGTGGTAAGTGCCCATACGTGTATGTATGTCAGTCAATAGAAAAAAAAGGTAAGAGCTTTTGTGGTGTAAAAACTAAATGCGTGCAAATTTTCATATTAATTAAAAATGCGATCCAATTAGTATGGAGAGAGGTTTCGAAAGCCCTGCACTTGACACACGTCGGAACCAAATCTCAATGTGGTGCGCTCTCGCGGAACTAATTTCACTGACTACGGCAATCGCAATGGTACCGCGCACGTTTTCCCTTGTTCGCGATCGCTCGTTGTTAGTGTTCCACAATACACGTATACACACACACATACACACGCATCACTAATACTATTGCCTTTACTGTTGGTAATTCTGCTGTTCTCTTGTTGTTGTTTTAGTAGTTGTTGATTTGTTGTTAGGACATAAAATATGAGGGATTGACGCAAAAAAAAAACACGCGGGTTGCTAATGGGTGCGGCGTAGACCTAATAAGGCCAATCAATAACGAGCTGAATAATACATATAATTATTCATTCAGGGGTGCGTTGATTTTTAACAAACGATTCATTTTTTTTGTTCGTCGCTTTTTCTGTGTTCCATTATTGTAAAGGCATTTTTTGCATAAGCATACTTTTCACGAAAATAACAATTTGATTAGATTTTACAGTGGTGTAGCTAGATAATCAAAAATTTCTTTTATTGTGCAAATATGCAAATAGTTTCGATACAATATAATGGTAACCAATATAACAAATAAATTTATTCAACTATTATTTTTGACCAGGGTCGTCTTAAAAACCAGGGGGACCGGGTGATTACCCCAGTCCTAAGACTAGTTGGACATACACCACCGATCTTTCCTGTCCTGAGCTAATCTTCGCATTTCCCTAAAACTAGAGCAACCTACATCGTTAACTATTTGCGAACAGTACTCTAATCTAGGTCTACATCTACCGCTCCTAATTCCCGTTTCTGCTTCTAATATGTCCTTAACTGGCCCTTTTTGCCTGAGAAGGTGTTCAATCAACCTAACCACCCTATTTCTTATTTACTTCCATAGCGACCCCTGTTCTCCTATTACTTCTAATACTTCCTCATATCTAACCTCTATCTACGGTATCCTCATCATTCGCCTGTAACACCACTTTTCGAACGCTTCTAACCTTTTCTTTTCTGCCGCGCTCACTGTCTATGTTTCGCACCCGTACAGCGCAGCGCCCTAAACATACACCTTTAACAATCTTTTTCGAATTACTAAGTTAACCGTTCGCGAGCATAGAAGTGACTTCTTTTTGTTGAAGACGACTCCACCTTGCGCCATTCGCTGTTTTATATCTATACTGCTCCTTCCATCCTGACTTCCGAGATACTACTACTTTTTCTACCCTTGCATAATAAGGGATATTTGGAGGAAAAGAATATTTGCAACAGGTACAAAGAATGAATGGGGAAGGACGGATGAGGAGTAGTGAAATGATAAGAGGTGACGATCTGAGGTATATCGATAAATAAAGATGCATGAGATGCATAAATACTAGGATGTAGGAGCACTGGTAGGGAGATTGTATACCAGGGTATTTGAAAGGAATAAAAGAGATGGATATGATAACAAGGTCTATAATGGGAAATGAATGTAGAGGATGTAAGTATTGCCTAAAGGAGGAAACGTTGTATAGAATATGTGGTAGACTTGATTGAGATGAGTGTAGTGATATGATATGTGAGACAGGGAATAATGATCTGATCAGTTTGAAAAGTATGTGGAAGAAAAGAAAAGGGAAGAATATTACGCAGAGATAGTAATGAATGAGAAGATTTTTGTTTTTTTTTGGATTATGTTTGGGTTGTGTACTTTAGCAATATACCCAGAAACTATTGTTACAGTTTCTGTATTATTGCGTAGCACCTAAAATTAATTAGACGCCACAATTTCGTTTTGAATGTTTATTTTAATGAATTTACAATTGTCTTTTCTCGACAGAAGACTAAAATGGACTGTACAAAAATTACAAACTTATAGACTAAGGGTGTTAGGGTGAGGAAGTTGCGGGGGTGCAGGGAGGAGTTGTGAATAATACAAATGAATTTCGGAGGATCGGTATTCATGTTAGGTACTTCTTGGAAGGTCAGTTAAGGGAAACGAAAGTTGTAAACGACATCCGGAACCAATACCGAAAACAAGATGTTAGTGTAAGATGCTGAATTCTTGAAACTAAATAAATGTGATGTGAAAATATATACACGTATGTACAAAAATAATTGAAAGATTTATGTGTATTACCTACTATGAATAATTTTTAAACATCTTAATCTAAAATACAATAAACTTAAATGAATTTTTCTAATTGTNAAAGTGGGCAAAATAATTAAGTAAGAAATGAGGAACAATCATTTTCATTGGTAATAACCTCCAGAAGTCCACTGCCTATACGCCCAAACTGTACAGCCTAATTTGTTCAATAGGGTGTTGTCTACAGGCTTCACGTGGGACGGAATAATAATTATCATTATTTGTGCGACGCAAATTCGTACATCCTGTGCGATTTCAAAAACAGTTTTCGGTAAATGTGTAGTGCGAAATTTTTGGAGACATTTGACTTTTTCTTCTCATCTCCCACAAACTAGAACATAGCAGACTCTTAACTATTTGTGAACGGTAATCTAATCTAGCCTACCTCTACGTATCTTAACTCCTGCTTCTGCTTCTAATATGTCCCTAACTAGCCCTTTATGCCTGAGAAGATATCCTACTACCCTATCTCGTCTATTTCATAGTGCCCTCTGCTTTCTTAATACTCTTGCTTACACTACATTTCGAGCGCTTCTAACCTTTTCTTTTCCGCCATGTCTACCATCCACGTTTCATATCCCCACAGAGCCGTCCTCCAGAGATAGGTACATTTACCAATCTTTTTCGAATTTGTTAAAGACGACTCTACCTTCCCTAACCGTAAGAAATATTTAACGAAACGAAAAAAAGCGAAATACATAATCTAAAAATTTCAAAATTTGTGTAATCAACATTTTGAAATTTAATTGTCATTTATTAAATTAAAAAATAAATAGCATCCACTGCTAAATGGGGAAACAAAATTTTTCCTATGCTAGGCGTCAGTCAGGTTTTGCATTAAGACCGAATTTTTACAAAATTAAAATTTGAAAAACTTTTCACAAACATAAATGTTGATTCAAAACTACTTAAAAATTGACAGGCCATGTCAGTTATTGCAGGAAAGTCTTCCTTTGACAGGAATTTCCAGAAATCATATTCACAAATTCTTCTGAAGAAGTTTGCAACTTTGAAGATATTTTTCTGAAAAAGATTTTTTAGTGCAGAATGATTCTGCACTTCACTGAATTTCTACCGAATATTGGCAGGATAACTGATTATTTCAGTAAAGCTGCTTGTAAAAGGATTAACAAGCATTCGTATTTTATTTGTATTTTCAAAGTCTCAAACGACTGTAATAAGCATCTAATTTTAGTTTCGTAATGTTTTACAGTTTATGGTGACATTATTAAGCTTTTCTTTCAAATTGGCGAGAATTTTGGAATTGGTTCACGGGAGTCATGTAATACAATTCACGTTGTGTTCCGCCGGTTTGGAGTCGGTAGGCCTTGTGTAACATTACAATCGATTAAATGTGAAGGTCGAGGAAAAAATACAGAAAATATTGACAACCCTATAAAAGACCTGGTACATTTTATTTGATAAAGGATCTAATAATTAAATTAGAACATTCATTTTGGTTGCAAATATATTCCAATCTAATTGCGAATAGTCTGGTATTGTGGCAAATTACGGCCATAACTGTTGGCAAGGTATTTACCCATCCTATACATATACTTACAACAATGGCCGTCATTTTAATTTAACGGCTGCGTATCACGGTTAACCGCACTGGTTGCGTGGAAATGACAATGGACAAATAGTTGGGAGAATCATCCTCTTCCACATGCATTCGTATAGGTACATAGATGGTGCAATGTTGTACGTGCAATACGTGGTCGATCGTCCCCTATTTACGCTAAAAAACAAGGGTTGCTGTCTACGCCGCAACACGTTGCATCACCTGCCCGAGGCTGGTTTTTCAATCTGCTCACTCTCAGCAAGGGGCGTACACACTTACATACATTTAAAGAACTATATACGTAATAGGCATGCTTGTATGAAGATACCTACTAGGTGGATGGATCTTCCACCCTAAACTATGCTTTAAATTAAAGCATCAGGGGATCGGGAACGTGCAGTCCTAAGGCGATCAACTTTAAATAAAATGAACGGTTTAACTGCTTCAATCTTTGCTACAAAACAAATATGGAAGGAAGGAATGGAAAGTTATAACATTAACGTTTTATTTATGTTTGTACGCTTTTATGTGAACTGTATACTTATCTGTTTATCAGCATGTTTATATAAATAGTCTTTTTCTTTAAATAGAGATGTACAAAATGTTTTTTAAAAGTATTTAAACGTTTAATTCAAACAAAGTGCAAATACTTTGTTGATTTGTTACTTCAAATGTACAATACAAAATAGATTTCCCTTTTGTATTTTAAATGTTAAATTCAAAATACGTATTTTCGGAATACTTTTTTCAAATAAATACTTTTTTGTAGTACTTATTTAATTTTCTACATTTACTTAAGTATAAAATACTTTTTAAGAAAACCTTGCAGGCATTTTCCCACTTTTTAAATATTGCCGTTTTTCTATAGGTACTAATAGTGGTGTTTGCATTATATCACCAGCTGGGAAGATAGAGTATGATTCTTCTATATGCTTTTTTATTTACCTTTGTCACCTGTTTTAATTTGAAAAAAGACACTGACGCCAAAATAGTTTGTTTATCGTAAAATATCAGAGCCAAAATAGGATTGTCGCGATATTTAGAAAAGGAGAAAAAGAATAGGAGAGAAATTGCAACCCAAACTGTATGAAACTGAAAGCCTCTTCAGAATAAACTAATATGTTATTAGAATATAATGTTTTAGCTCAAATTGGAATCACATTAATCTACCATGATCAAAACCTTTAAGTAAATTTACCACGGATTCATATTTGCTGTGACATACATATTAAATTTAACAGTCGTCAGACTAAATACTAAATCCGTTCGGGAACACATGTCTCTAACACGTATGCATATGTATATATGCTTAAGGGAAGTATATTAATTACCGTTATAATGAGCAATTTGGAACGATTTATCTGCCAGTTACATATCTACCTATTTGTATTTCAATCTATTTAAACTATTAACAATGCGCCCGTACAAGACACATGCAATATACCTGGAAAAGAGTCCGCTACGAGTAAATATGATTTTGAAAAGATGAATATTAGTTTCATTGTTTAGTACATCGTGTATGATATGTTTTTTTTAATTAGAAATAAGCTTTTATTCATCTTATTACAATGTTTGTTTGTTGAGCTCAAATATATTGCAACCTGAAATAGAATCACTTACTCTTATTCTACGGGGTTGAATTTTTACATGAAGGTTCAGTTCCGATGACAATGCATGTTTATGTTAACTTTGACCCGAATCGACATCCAAAATTAGCTCCAGATTAAGGAACTCTTAAACAGTCAACAGCACAGTCACGAAATTTTGTGTACGCAATTAAATATAGTAACCATGATAACATATAATAATTGCCAACATGACATGATTACTTCATTGAAGGTTGAATTCTAATGAGGGAATTTATCAACAGTTAGCAGCATAGACTCGAAATGTTGTCAACGCATTTAATTGTGATGGCCCGTTCCAAATTTCACCATGACATGACTATACTGTCCTTAGGGTTTGATTCCGATTGACGAAAGAACCGTTCAACGATGGACAGGGCAGGCACGATATATTGTCTATGCATTTTACTATTTTTACACGAAACTTATTGTACGCATTTCATTACTATAGCCAATTTTAAGTTTTACCATAATATGGTCGCTACACTCAGGGTTGGGTCCTTTGGGTCCTGAGCCCTGCCTAAAGAACTGCTCAATGGTTAGCAGCCCAGACATGAAATGGTGCATACGCATTCATCTTTTTGTCTTCTGTAGGACCTAACGACCATGCAAGAATGATGCATTAAATGAAATGAATAGACTTAGAAGCAAGTCCAGCGAAAATTAAAAAATAAAAAACATTAATGGCAAAAAAAATTAAAAATAAACTTTTATTTTAA